>NC_084460.1:246411494-246714524 GCF_027409185.1 Cynocephalus volans
GCAGCTTTGGAAGGAGAATTAAAATTGAATGTGCTTGAGCAATTAACTGAAATTTTAGTGGACCTTAAACTCATTCCTAAAATTTCCTAGTGTCAAAGTTCAGAGAGGTAGTTAGATTTTGTAAAGGACATCAAAGTTGTCATCTGACCACCCTCCCTACCACTCTCATAATGTTTAACTCCATTCCCACGTCCAGGTCCTAGCCTTGATACATCTAAACCAATCAGGCATTGAAGTCCAGTCACCTTGACATCATTTTTAGTTCAGGTAACTCAGGCCTATTAATGAGCAAGTGGAATTTTCATTGTTAAATGGTTGGAGCAAGCCTGCTTCTTTTCTTCTTTCAAATGTGAATAAGGAGCAGGTGGTCTCAGCTGATGCTGTAGTCATCTTGGGAAGCCAGACTGAGGGCAAAGCTGATATAGGAGGGAGGCATACTCAAAGGGTCTGTACCCTGACTGAATCTCACCTCAAACCCCACAAAATCTCTGGACTTTTTTGCCTTTTGAGCCCAACATTCCCCTTTCTTATTTCATTCAGCTTGGGTTGTTTTTTGCTATTTGCATCCCCAAGAATGTCAACTAACATAATTAAGGTGCAACCTGAGTATCCACAAATTTCCCCAGCCTTCTGGGATAACTTTTTCTTTTAGTATCATCAAAAAGAAGTAGCTGGAAGTAGCTTGCACTTTCCAAGTGCTCTGAGGATTTCCAAGGAGTGACTGTCTCTTGGTGTTCTCTTGTCCACCTTTTCTGTTGTGGCCAGAGCCATTCTCGTATAGCTTTAAGTTCTCTTTTTCTTTCCCTCTTTAGTTTCAGGATGACAACTCAGCTGTTTTTGAGACAGCTACAGCCCCAACCAGGAAGTTCTAAATAAGTTATTATAACAATCTCTACACCTCAGGATGACAGCCTTTTATGGAGAGTGGTTTAACACCCCACTGCCTCAATGCTCACCTCCCACTGTCACAACCACCCCCAACACCACCCCAGAGCCAAGTTTTGGGATTTATCTTGCCTAACCAAAAATTCATTGAAATATTTTTTCCAAAGAACGAACAATTTTTGCTAAAGAACTTAAAATCATCCCCATTAATGCAGAAAACACTTGAGTTTTCTGTGCTGTTATATATATAAATACTAAAAACTGTTTTGTGCATTTTAAATAATAATAAATAAAATTTGGGAAAACTAGTAGAGGGTGTGAACTTGTCTTATTGACTAACATTTGTAGCACACAGTGCAATGAATACTCAGAAGCTTAATAAATATTACTTAATGTTTAGGTAAAAAGTTGGTAAAATAAATTTCTTACTTTATTGGGGTCCTTAAACTCATTCCTAAAACTTATGATTTAGTAGGTACAATTCTTTCTATACTTTCAATTACATTATGATGTTTTTTCATTAAGAAAGGCTTTGGTTAAATCTCTCTACTCATCAGAAATACCTTCATCTGATTTATTTTTGTAATTCATCAGTGAAGGTCTAGGTAAGTAAACATCATTGGGGGAATATTTGAGTCTGGGCGATAGTATTATGATTAATATTATGCTTTAATTAAGTTACATTGGCATTCATAATAGATCTCTATCTGGCTGATAAGAACTAATATTTTCATGGATAAAGAACAACGCAAATTACAGGCAGACAGTGATCAACTACCAGTGCTTGGTGTTAGCATTTCAGATGAAATGGATCATTTTCTATGGGGAAATTATAGAACTAATTATGGAGAGTAATGATGCTCTGAAAAAAAGTAGATTCTCAAAAGAAGGTAATTGTAACAGTTACTGATAGGTCTAAAAATTTTAATATCTAAGACTTTTCTTCGAATTCACATACCGGCCAGCTGCCAAAAAACACAAAAATACAAAAAACAAAAACAAACAAACAAAAAAACCAACAAAAAAAGACTTTTCATGAGTGGGTTCGATTTCTAAATTGTAATTTTCTTTTTAAGAGCCATCATGATTGAACATTCCAGAATCACTCAGTGTGTAACATACAGCATAAAGTAGTAGCATCAGACACTATTTCTGTTCATGGTGAAGACCATTCAAACAGCTCTGCTTCTGAGCATCAATGGAACTCCAACGTCAACCCAGTCCCAATATGCAAAGCCTCTTCCTTTTCCTACAACCATTAATCTCAGGCAGTACTAACAAATGGTATCACAGCAGAGCTTGGGGCCCTGGGCTCATTACATGGTGTTTTCACATCACCTCAATCTGCCTTACACCATGCAGCACACAGAAATATATCCATTCACTGAATCTCTGCCAACATGTTTTTACATAACACTCTCTATTTTGATCAGTTTCATACAGGCACATTGATTCTTTTTGTTCCTGAGACAGGCCAAACTCAACCTTGCTTTAGGGTCTTTTTGTTAGCTGTCTTCTGATTGGAAGTTTCTTCCTGCAAGGCTTGAAGCAAATGTCGCATTGAAAATATGCCTTTTCCTGACGACTCACTCTAAGACTGCTTGCTTTCCACGCTTGCAATCACATTATCTCGGGTTTTTTTCTTTTTCTATAACTTCTTGAAATAATCTTTGTTTGTTTGGCTTTTCTTTGTCTGTCTCCTTGTTCATATTCTTAAAGCCACTTCCTCCAGAGCAGAGACTCGTTTGTCTTATTCCTTCTATATCTCTAGCATCTAGAAGGAGCTCAAAAATATTTGTTGAATGAATGAAGAAAAAAAAATGATTGAATGAATAAATGGATGGAGGTAAAAATAAAATTAAGGTAAGAAAACAATCCCCAAAAAGTGCATTTTCAGACAGGAGGAATATGTATCCCACCACCTAGACTTGGTTGATAGGAAAAGCTTCATGAACTGGTTGCATGGCTGGGATTACGAGAACCTTCTTTTCCTTCGATGCTGCCTTCTTGAGTTATGGGGCCGTTACTTACCCTGTAACATTTCAAGGGTGGAGCATGGGAGATTCACCTCAGCCCAGGAGTAACTCAGTCAATTAAACTTCTCTTTCCTCTCACTGTATTCTGGCGCTAGAGCTAATGGAGAAACCACTCAACTGTAAATTGATGTGAAGTGAGTGAATGATTGGAAAATACACAGAGGCAGGGCGCCTCATAGTTTAGACTTTTTTAGAGCATTCCACTGCATTTTCAATCTCCTATTATACCTATTGAAAGGGAAAATACTATTCTTCTGGATGTTAACTCCACTCCTTGAAGTATACTAGAGTACCTCAAAAAGTTCATGGAAAAATGGAATTAAAAGATAATACAAGTCTTTCCATGAACCTTTCGAAGTACCTTTGTTCAAGTCATTTTTAATGTTGGCTGGAATAAGCTATTGATTTTTAGGTAGGAAACACACATGTGTTTTGTTCTTTTACCTTGGTTTCCTTGATTTCCCTGAATCCTAGATGTTCTGAAACCAATGAAATGATTAAGATATGAGAGCTTTCTTGCTCAGACTTCTTGTCTCTACCTGTGCTCACTTTGCATACCCAGGGTCTTTTATTAGTAGGAGCAGACACCATAATATGGGGGAAGCTCTGGGAAAGCTCACCTGAATGTGGCAAGAATATTTGAATGCGTATGTGTATTTGTGGGATCATATCTATTTCCTATCTTATTCCAAAAAGATTTAAAGCAGTTGATTCTAAAAGGCACAAATAAACCCTCATCCTCCATCAAGCCACCAAAATAAAGGATGGCAGAAACATAGAAACACTAAGTCAGGAAATGTAGTTTCTCTGTGTCTCAATGATTGGTTCATTTATCTATATACTTATTAAAGATCTGTTTATCAAAGCAATGTTGTAAGTGTTGGAAATTCAGTTTCTTGCCTAAGTCACTCTGTTAGAGGAAGTACTGGGATTCAAACCTAGGCAGTGTGACTGTAGAATCCATGGGCAAATATAATTCTTCAAAACTGTAAATATGTCAGCCCTATTCCCAAAGAGGGAAAAGTAACCAAAGAGAACCCCAAAGCTCTGAGCCTACGTCAGTGCTTCTCACACTTTCATGTGTGTGAGAGTTACTTAGGGAATCTTGTTAGACTGAAGATTCTGATTCAGTAGATCTGGGGTGGGGCCTTACTAACAAGCTCCCAGGTGATGCTGCTGATCCGTGGACCACGCTTTGAGGGACAAGTGTCTTAGTAAGGAAGACCTGCCCAATTGTCTTTATAATTACTGTCCTCTTGTGGCTCCTGAGATAATTGCCCTCTGTGCTAGCGTTTTCTTTATTGTTGAATTAAATATCTGCATTCTCTAATCATCTTAGGTAAATACCTTTCAAATTTCAGTCTTCTCATAACACTTTCATATTTTTGCCATACCCACACATTCTTACATATTACCATCATAATTTTTAACATATCCATGTAAAATCTCTTATCTAAATTAACTATTCTAATTGGCTTTCTTTTCCTTAAATAGATTTATTTTCAAAGGAAACTTTGTGTCACTACTTCAAATAGAAAAATCAGTATTGCTTGTCATAAACATGAGATAACTGTAAAAATAATTGAAAGGAAAAGAAAACAATGTTTAAAGGTCTAGGTAGATGCCCTTCAAATCTCCAAGCCTAAGACTTGCTCTCTGTCTTTGTTAAAGGAAGATTAACAAGTGTTAGACACTCAGAACACTAAACTGGCTTTGTTTTGATAGTATCAGGAGGATTGAAAAGTCACTGAATAGAGATGAACTCCTATGTCATTCAATGTTATTGAATGCAGTGAATATATGCCACCTAAATCATCTCTTGAGGAACTGCTGTAGGTCATATGTTAAGGGTCTCACTTTTCTTCTGCATGTCATCTGTATTCAAGAAGTGTACTTATAGATCTAAGTTAGTGTCACAGCAGGGTTGGTCTAAGGTACAAAATGGTGTGTGAGCTCAGGATATTCTTACCACCCTTTTCTGCATAATCAGTGGACGTGGGGCATTTTGAACTCTGAAATCAGATAGACGTGGCTTATTTCTGTGCCATTCTACTGTCAGTTTTGTGGATGTTACTAGAATTCCACCTGTAGTCATAAATAAGCTTGTGCTCATTCATTCATCCTTTCAAAAAGTAGTAATTGAGCCCTAAAGTATAAAGCTTTGAGGAGGGCTAACAGACAAATTCTGCTTCCCTTCAAATGATTAATTGAATTAATCCTGAAAATCCATCTCCCTTTACCAGTGAATGGTTTAGGGTGGACAAGCTGAAGCCAGCACAGGACAATGAGATGCAAGGAGAGACCGGATAGCTGTGTGGGAAATAAGATTTCTTGTCCTTAAAGGAACCACAGGGAGGCAGCCTTCCCCTCCTCTCAGACTTGAATGAAGTGCGATCGCTGCTGGTCGCTGCTGGTGACCACAGACTACATAGCCCCGCTTCATCAGTGAGAGTAACACGTTTTAGGGTGAAGGAGATCCAGTGATGGTGGAGCAGGGAGAAAGATACTAGGTCCTTAATGACATTGTTGATTGCAGAATCAACCACCTCTCAAGCCTGCCCTGGACATTCTCCTGTGTGAGCTGATTGACTTCCTTCCTGTTTAACCTAGTATGTCTGATTTCCAGAACTTGTAATCAATAGCATTTTGACACAGGAGGATAAAAAAGAAGTATGAGCCATAGGATTTTTAATGTAGCTGGGGGAACCATAATAACACATATTAAAAAGCTAAATATCAGCTCATTTCAGTATAAGTAAAGAATGGTGTGGTCATGTTCTGATACTTGTTAAGCACCTAGTACGAGCCAGGCACTGTGCCACATGTTTTACATACATTATCTCATGTAATGTTCTAACATAGCAGGTGGACGTTATTATCCCAATTTTAGAACTGAAGAAATTAAGGCTCAGATAGCTGTGTACCTGACCAGTTACACAGGGAGTGAGTGAGTGGCAAATGTGATTCCAAATTTTATGCATTTTCCATAGAGTAGTCGAGCAGGAAGTTGGATAAAGGTCAGTGCAGTAGATTGACTGGCTGAGCAGTGTAGGCAGGTGACTTTGTGTTCACAGATAGACCAGGCAACTGCTTCTTACTGAAGTATGAGCTTAGATAAATTAGCTTATTTTTCTCAGCCTCAGTTTTCTTCTTTGAAAAAGAGAAAATATACCTACCTCATATGGTGCTCGCCAGGGTACGATTACACATTTATGAGACCGTATTATTCGAATGGTAGATGGCATGATTATTGGGATTCGAGAAGGGTTTGAGAAGAGTGCTGTCGTAACGCCACACTGACACATTGCTTTATTGGAAGCCCCTCTGTGTTTAGGTAGAACCAATACCCATGTTTTAAACCTTTTTTATTTTGAGAACTGTTGAGTCACAAGAAGTTGCTACCAATACCTATTTATAAAGGCTTATAGTATCAAGATTTTCCTGTATATTCTGCTACACTTCATTCTTTTACTTAAAAAGTTCACTTTTAATTCAATGATCTTTGAGAAATATAAAACGGAAAGTTCAAATGTACCCAAACTTTGGTTTTGAAGCAGTAGATATCTGAAAATCAATAGCTAAATCAAGGCATCCCAAAACTCAGAATTCTCACATCTATCCTCTCAGTACCCTTCTATTACAAAAGGAGCAAAAGTCATTTTCTCACTTAACCTATGAAAAACCTGAAGGTGGAAGCCAGTAGGAGAGGATGAGAACTCATCAGAACTCTCTGCAATCCCAGCCCAGGGCTAATATACTATCTCCCTGCTACTAAATAAGGAAATTTTCCACTCATACCATTTTCATTTATGAAATATGATCTTCCTCAAACTCTGTGAAATGGACTTTGTGTCTTTTACCCCGGATGAACTTCTCACCCACTTTCCTGATCCTCCTGAATTTGTTCACTCTTGAAAGTAACCTTTTAAGTCATGGGAAATGATTGTGTTTTCTAAATAGACTACTTCTGCCCACAGACTGTTGCTCCCTTCAGTGACTCAGCACCTTAGAGAGAAAAGTTGTTCTCTAGAGAATGTTAGGACAGGCCACAGTGCTATTTTACAGGAAAGAAAGAGATAAAATGTTGTCTACAGGGAAAGTGAAACGCCAAACTTATATATTTAATGGGAAAAAAAACAACAAACAGATGATGGAAATCTTGTGAGGACGAGGTAATGGAGAAGGGAGCAGTGGAAATTCTCTTAGGTACCAACAGGGCAGGGTTCTGAAAAGCTGTGTTGGTCTCTTGGAATCCATAAATAAATTGGTCCTGCTCAAGGGATCACACTGCTGTGGGCGGCAGGCAGAGCCTACACTTTTTTCTTCTGGTGCCTAGCTTTGTCTGAAGTTGAAAGTTTGTAAGCAGAGGCGTGTGTGTAAAGATGTCATGTAAAATTTGAACTTGGAAAATTGCAAAGGAACAAAGGAAAAAATCACTCTTCCTTGCCTGTCTGACTTTTCCTCTTGGACCCAATGCACTGGCCTGTTCCCTAAGAAAATAGTTCATTTTGGGTGGTTTCTATTGTCACAGTGGATCTTGTCAGAGCTGTACGTGTACCTGGGACTTGGACTCTATCATTCTTCTCCAAACCAAGTAGTGGGAAAAAAGTATTCCATTTGTCGTGTTTTTCTCATATCAGCTTCTCTTGAATCACTGTAGGTTGTTTTAGAAAAATAGATGAAGCAATAAAATTCCTCCATATTGTGTGATTGGAAAATCATGGCCATAAGTTCCCATGTCTCTCTCTCTTTTTCTTTTCTTCTCTCTTGCCTTCCTTTCTTTATTTCCTTCTTTCTTCCTTTTTCATTCATTTCCACCCCTCCTTGTTCTAGAAAGGCTTTGAAGAAGCATATAGAAATTTTAAGAAGGAGGAAATTGGTACCAGGAAAAAATCAGGGACTAGCCCACCATACAACACCTGGACGTCTGCCAGAGCCTCTGTGTATTTGGCCCAGAGCTTCGCAGCAGCTAAGAGAAAGGCATGTGTGTCGTCTGTACTTGGTAAACTGATCATACAAATTACAGTGTTTTAAGACAAAAACAAACCTATTGCTTAGAAGAATCATGGTGGGTTTTGACCTGGGAGAAATTCTCTCCTGAAGTGTAATGATGAGGTGAACAACTGCTCCAACATCATTGTACTTATAATGCAGTAATGGGTTTCCTTGGATGTTACTTATAAGGTCCCTCAATGCAGGCTAATAGTTTCGTGGCCAAATTCAGCCCAGTAAAATTAATTCTGTAAGGAGCTCAGCGATGTGGTTGTAAGATACAGCTATAAGATTTGGTGGTAAAATGTCAAGTCTTGGAGAAATAGATAGATAGACTATATGGCCATGTGGGAGCTTTACTTGAATCATTTATTTATTTTTATGGTGAAGTTTTTAACTTTTTTAAGTAGCAGAGTTCAAGGTTATATTCTCCAGAGAGACGCTCAGGTATAGATAATCTATGATGCTGATGATGAACACATCTATCAGAGTCAGTTGAGCAGGTGGTAGAATTGACGTTTTCTTATGAAAACTAAGGACTCTAATCCAGATAAGGCCAGGATGGGAGGCCACATCACCTCTGGATAGAGGCGACTGTTATTGTTGCAGAAGAAAACAAAAACTAAACAGACTCCTTTCTCTTCAGTGCTAGAAATTAGGAGGAATTTTTATGCATTACTATGCCTTAAGTTTTGGATTTTAAAGGGAATATAAAGGCTTAAAGAATAGAAATAGAGAGAAGCATAAAGAGAAAAATTAAAGTCACCTATTAATTCAATCACTAGAGACAATCAGCATTGACATTCTATTTTCTAATTTTTAAGTACAAAATTGAAATTTTATTGTGCAGACAACTTCTATATATAACCATTTCATTTAATACTATATTGTGAATATTTTCCCATACCATTAATATATTTATAAAGTTATTGTTTTATTTGCTGTATGGTATATTATTTGTTATGTTTGTTATATATTAATGTTTATTTGTTTATTTTGTTTATATGCTATATTTGCTATTTCATTGCTTGGGTAAACTATAACTTATTTAGTCATTCCACTATTTGGGGCATTTCCTTTTTTTCTGCAGACATTCTGGTCAGGGAACCACCTTACTTGGCTTGTCCAAAGATACAGTCTCTGTAGTCACTTTGCTTAGGTTCAAATGTCAGTTGAACACCTGTGTGACCTTGGGAAAGTCATTGACCCTTTCTGATTCTGAATTTCTTCATCTGTCAAGTGGGGATTATATCTACATTTGTCTCCTAAAGTTTTTGTGACAGATGATGTCTGTAAAAGAGCTACCACATAGAAAAGGCTCACCAAATGATTGCTAGGGCTGTGATTATTTTCCAGAGGAGCTAATCCAGAGTTTGTGATATTAAAAGTCCAAGTTTAGATCTTTGGTGCACAGCAACCTGCTTCTAAGAGAGTTGTTATCTCACAAGTCAAGCTTCAGGAAGAAGGAAAGTAGGTGGTTGTCACAATGAACTCTTCAGTATATAAAATAAATGTACTGGACTAAAGGTAAAATGGAAAGCAATGAAATGCAATTAGGCTCTGTACTAATTTGCCAGGGCTGCCATAGCAAAACGGGGGCTTATACAACAGAATTTATTGTCTCGCAGTTCTGGATGCTAGAAGTCCAAAGTCAAGGCGTTGGCAGCGTGGATTCCTACAGAGAGCTCTAAGGGAAGGATCAGCTCCAGGATCCTCTCCTAGGCTTGTAGATGGCCGTCTTCTCCCTCTCTTTACATCATTTTCTCTCTATGCTTGTCTCTGTGTCCAAATTTTCCTTTTTGTAAGAACACCAGTCATATTGAATGAAGGTTCACCTAAAGACCTCATTTTAACTTGATTATCTCTGTAAAGAGCCTATCTCCTAACAAGGTCACATTCTGAGGTACCGAGAGTTAGGACTTCAACATATGAACTTTTGGTTGAGGGGGCGGTGATGGGATAATGACACAGTTCAATTCATAACAGTTTTCAAAGTGAGTTTCGTTTTATTGTATGCTTTGGAGGAAAATCACTTCATCAAGAAAACAAGAACCACACCTGCTCTAACTTTGTTTTATAGCCCACTATATCATGAGAAATGTGTGTGCACAATGTAAGCTGTCTGTGAGGGCCACGGGGCTGGTGAGGGGGGTGGGTATGGGAGGAAAAAACCTAGATTAAATAGTAAAGAAGGCTTCAGGGTTGCTCTCTCAAATTCTACCGTGAAATGGTCTCTTTCTTATCAAGCAATTTCTTCATGACTCCTGAGGTGTTCATTACATTCTTGAGCTATTTACACGAACATTTCACAAGACATGCAAAATACTGTAGTGTGAAAGCTGATACCATTTCAGAAGGTAAATCTGAAGGGACTTCACTGCCTTGATAAAGATCAGAGAACAAAACTGAACTTCTAATGTGACCCAACAATGGCTTGAAAGGAAAGAGGGGGAAATCATGGAGAAAGTGTTTTCTTTTCTACTCTTCAAAACTGAAATAATAAGTAATACGTAGCTATGGATTTAATTGGCTGAAGGAAATAAGCATTCTATAAATAGATCATATAAAGAATTCAAATACCTCAGGAATATACAGGACTGGGGGTTCGGGGCAATGGAAGCCCAGCTGATCATAAATAACAGAACAGGAATCCTTGGGAGGCAGGGGACGGACTGGCCTATCCATGGTTATTCTTCCCAACTACCAAGTATAGAATCATGACTCAAGTTACCAAAATTATCCATGAATTTACAGAATTGCATAACTTGAAGGGGCATTAAATGTGAAAGTGGCAAGCAAAGAATTACTGACAGAAGAAAGTGCAGTTCAGAGCTGAGTTCTTGGTGTCTTTGAAGATTGATCTAAGTTTTGCAACTGATACAAGGCAGGGACTCAAGCTCTAGTCTTCTTGCTTTAATCTCCAGTCTAAAGGCTCAAGACTGATACTATAGAGTCCAGAAGCATGATAAATTTGAAGGCTCCTCCTGCAGATTAGATTTCTGACTTCCCTCAGAGCAACTGTTCATCACAAGATGGTGTCAAGGATCTCCCTGGCCTCTTGTAGGAGTTCAGCATGAAGTATTACTCAGGGCATCATTTAGCTTGAATCTCTGGCCAATATACTTCCAGAAGCAGGACTGAGAGCTGAAGAGCCTTTAGAAAGGTGGGGACACTGAAAATAGAACAGTGCTTGAGAGCATATTTGCCCCCATGGCTTTTGGTGTGTAGTCAGATGTGGAAATTTCCAGCTTGAGGAGTTTTAATATTTTCCAGCCTTTCTAGTTGAAATATGGTTTCCTCCTTTTCTAGACATCAAAGGATGATGTCACCACCCTTCTAGGTCATTTGGGAACAAGGCAGAGAAGTAGATTTTTGGCAAAGTTTTCAGCCAGAGTTAGGTGGAATTGGGCAGCAGCAAATCATAGTTCTTCCAGAGAAATATTTGCTTTGGTATTTTATGTCCAAATTGTCATTTATTCTGATGTGTGCAAACATTGAGGCTGTTTGGTAAATGTTGCCTTCAAGACAACCGTCTTCTCAGTTTAGTAATAAGCCAAATTCATAAACGTCATTTCCCTGCCTTTGAAATGATACTTATAAATACCTTATGATTTATTTCAGATGCACTCAGTGTAGAGGTTGAGTAATTTAAATCTCCTCACCAGAAGACTCAGATGTGGAGAGAGAACAACCAGAATTTTAGTTTTACAGTTGTGACAGAAATTACACACAGAAAGGTCTATAAATAAAGGGGCATGAGTTACTCCATATCATAAATATTTTATTCTCAGGATTATATCTGTCCCTTCATCACCTAGACCTGTGATATGTGGCTGAAATATGCATCTCTGACAAACCTTTCAAGCAGATACATGATATGAGTAGTGAAAATGTCTTAGTGACTTAGTTTAGCTCTTTTTTTTTTTTTTCTGAAAGGTTGTTAGGACACACTCTCCCTTCCTGAAAAATTGGTCTGCTATATTCTTAATGTATTTAAGAGTAAGAATGAGTTATCTATTGTCTCCTGCTTGAAAGTCAAAATTAGGATATCTTTCTCCAGTAATTTATACTATGCTGTAAATAGTATTTGCTAATAATATTAACAAGGAACTGACCTACTAACAAAGAGATAGAAGGTAACTGACTTTCCAATTACTGAGTAATGCTCTTGGTAAAAACTTATCTCTTTTCATAAATACATTGAAATAATTTAAATCCAAAACCTAGACAAAAAACTTGTAGAATTAGAATTTCCTAGTTTTCTTAGGAGGACAAGCAGGAAAGTATGACTAATGCCATGTTGAGCTCTTTGGCATCATGGTTCCAGAGGAAATATTTGGATGCGTTCAATTAAAACCTGACAAAAGATAAATAGCAGTGCAAATGACAGGGAAAATCAAATGCCAATTTTATTAGAATGAGCCCATTAGGGAGACACATTAAAACCAGGAACTGGTTGGCAACTTACGGTTCTGGGATGCAGAAAGTAGGTCTATTTCCACTTAGAAAATATTCTCCAACAATATAAAATGAGTTCGACAGGTGCAGGTAATGCAATTAGACATCTCAGTTCTTCAGATAGCCAGGGACAAGCCATACTGACCAGCTGTGTCACACCAGGTTTGATGCCTGGGCTGCATGTATGGGACTGTAAGTCCCCCAAGGGCAGGGACTGTATCTGTCCCACCTTTCATATCCCAGTGGAAAGTGATATATACTTGTTGCAAAAATTCAAAAATCATTAAAAATACCTAATGAAGAAAATGAAAGTAATCTATTATCCACTCCCTTAGAGACACTTTATTTTTGGCAGTAAGTCATCTCTTAGCCTTTTGGGGAGCTATTTCTATTATTTACATACCTCTATTAGAAAACAAGGTGAAAATATTTTTGTTATTTTAATTGCTGACCTGGAAATTCACCATAGATTGAGGTCAGTTTTTGTTTGGAAAAATACCTTAAATAACTGAGTTCAAAGGTAAAGCCTTATAGATGTTGGCCAAGGGGTTGGTTGATGCTCAGACTTCAGAGAACAGGGAAGAATTGCTCTGCATGAGACAAGGAGAGGAGTTCTCCTTTTTTTTTTCTCCCAAAAAAGGGCAGAGGGCAGAGTAGAGAAGAAGTAATCTGGAAGAGAAGAGCCAGAGGAAGCTGTGAGACTGGGCACTGACTGGAGGAGGAAAAGAATTCATGGTGCTGGGGTGGCCAAGAAGTGTTTGCAGGCCAGCGTTTCTCATGAGAATGTCATGGTGTTTGTTGTGCAGCAGGCAGTGTCACCTCTCTCCTGGCCCCCAGTGGCTTATTAAAGACTGTTATATCCACAAAATGCTTGGTATGCATGAGTTTTTCTTGTGGGGGCAGGTGCAGGGGCTGAGTGTCAAGGCCATATTGAATCTGTGAGAAGAGAGGCCATGTGTGGAAGCAGGTGCCCCAGGGCTGAGAGGCAGAGGAGGCCAGGAGACATAAGCCCTTTCCTCCTTTGCTGCCTGACCCCCCCCCTCCCGCATTCACAGAACACTTGGGAAGGGTCTAGACTCTACAGTACCTGGACTTGGGGGACGGTATCGAATCACTTTTATCTCTAAGGATCAGAAAGACCCTAGATAATACCTGGGTTTTAATTACACTAATCCAAACCACGATGGCGAGATCTCTCCCCTAATCTTTTTTTCTGGTGAAAATGGAATTCCCTGCAAGGAATGTCTCTCAGATATTTCCAGTTTTTTTTGGTACCTAATATGTGCTAAGGAACAAATCCCCAAAGTTCTTCCTCTCTGGTCCCCTCCTGTTGTCAAAGTGTTTCTCCTTGTCCTGGTGATGAAACTCACCATCTCTGCTCCAGAGGACATGGCTGCTCTCTGGCAGTGACAATGGTCAACCAGCATGGACAGAGGCTCTACTGTAATTTCCCCTTACAGAAGAACAGGGACTAACGGAAGGAAACTCCAACATGCAAAATAAATTGGTTCTGCAGTTCAAGTTCAGCTTCCCTGGGTCCTTTATGGGCCCAGCCACCTTCCTGACGTGTTATCAGCTTGTCTTCATGTAGTCAGGGCTCCTGGCCCCTCACAATCATTGAGTCTTGAACCCAGAGAAAGGAGGAAAATTTTCTCTTCGTCTCAGTCTAATTCCAGCCCACTAAGTCCTCATTTTCTATCCCAGGATAAATGTCTTCCTAATCTGATTGACAGTGGAGAACTTCAACCTGTTACAGGGAAACCCAGCTCTTCTATAAAACAGTAAGACCTGGCTCTGTGTTTATAAGAAGACAATCACAAAGATGATGCTTTTTCCATCATCGGGGTTAGGTGGCCTTACCCTTGGTTAACTTGATGCAATATTATTTTTACAAAAGAAATATATAAAATAACTGTAATACAATTTTTCATTTTCTCCTTCACTAGACAATATATCTTGTACATCATTCTATGTAAATACACGTCCACTTCATTCTTTTTAATAGTTGCATACTGTTCCATTTAATGGTTGTACTATAATTGATTGAGGTACATTTTGGTCATTAAAAAATATTGCAACAAATATTTATTTCAAAAAAACTTTGATAATGGGAGTGTAGTGAGTATCCTAACATTTACCATCCAACACTTTTTTTTATTGTGGTTAAATATATATAACATAAAATTTACCATTTTAACCATTTTAAAGTGTACAGTTTTGCAGCAATAAGTACATACACATTGTCATGCAACCATCATCATCATTCATCTTCAGAACCTTTTTATCTTCCTCAACTGCAACTCTGTATCCATTAAACACTAACTCCCCAATCCCCCTTCACCCCAAGCCCTGGCAACCACCCTTCTAATTTCTGTCTCTATGGATCTGACAACATATAAGTGGATTCATATAAAGGGACTTCAGAAAGTTTGTGAAAAAATGAAATTAAAAGATAATAATAATAATAATAAATTTAAAAAGGATAAATATAAAAAATATCAACTCTATTTCTCAACATAACCTTCATCAGGTTCAAGACACTTTTATATACAATGACTCCAGCCATTTAGTCCATCCCTAAAGAATGGAGGGTCCTGGGAATTTATCCATGTCAATGCAGTCTTTGTTATATTATTAACTGAAGAGAAATGGATGCCCTTTAAAAAACTTTCAAAGATTAGGAAACAAAAAGAAGTCAGAAAAAGCCAAATAAGGACTGTAAGGTAGATGCCTAATGATTTCCTATTGAAACTCATGCACAACTGCCCTTATTTGATGAGAGGAATGAGCAGGAGCATTGTTGTGATGGAGAAGGACTTTCTGGTGAAAGTTTCATAGGTGTTTTTCTGCTAAAGCATTGGCTTTCTCAAAACACTCTCATAATAAGTATATGTTATCCTTCTTTGGCCCTCCAGAAAGTCAGGAAGAAAAATGTCTTCAGCATCCCAAAAAACTTTTGCCATGACTTTTTCTCTTAACCAGTCCTCTTTTGCTTTGACTGGACCACTTGCACCTCTTGGTGGCCATGGCTTTGATTGTGCTTTGTCTTCTGGATCACACCGGTAAAGCCACATTTTATCTTCTGTTACAGTTCACTGAAGAAATTCTTCATGATGTTGATTCCACTTGTTTAAGGATTCCATTGACATCTCTGCTCTTGACCGCAGCTGATCTGGGCACAACGGTTTTGGCACCCCATGGAGGGGCAAGTTTGCCCATCTGTAATTTTCAGTCAGAATTGTGTAATGTGAACCACTGAGATGTCTACGGTGTTTGCTATTATTTCTGCTGTTCATCGTTGGTCCTCTTCCACTAGGATATGAACAAGATTAATTTTTTCCTCCCAAGTTGATGTGGATGGTCTGCTGCTGCAAGCTTCACCTTCAACATCATCTCATCCCTTCTGGAAATGAGTTATCCATTTGCAAACTGCTGATTTTTGGGGGGGGGCATTGTCTCCACAAACTTTTTGTAAAACATCAATGATTTCACCATTCTTCCACTGAAGCTTTGCCATAAATTTGGTGTTTGTTCTTGCTTCAATTTTAGCAGAATTCATGTGGTTCTGATAGGAGCTCTTTTCAAATTGATGTCTTATCCTTCTTAGTGCCTCAGACTAAATCCTGTTCAAACATGTTATAACAAGTTAGAGTGAATTTATTTTGGTGCAAAAAAAAAAAAATTGTAATCCATGCATAGTTTTTTTTGTAATACCCATTTTCTATAAACATTTTGAAGAACCACTGTATAATATTTGCCCTTTTGTGACTAACTTATCTCACTTAGTACATGATATCTTCAAGGTTTATCTATGTTGTAGCATATGCCATAATTTCCTTCCTCTATAAGGCTGAATAACATTCCACTGTGTATGTATACCACATTTTATTTAACCATTCACCTGCCAATGGGGACTTGGGTTGCATCTATCTTTTGGCTCTTGTGAATAATGCTGCTATGAGCACAGGTGTACAAATATCTATTTGAGTCTCTGCTTTCAATTTTTGGGGGTATATACCCAAAGTGGAATTGCTGGACCATATGGTAATTCTACCAATTAAATTCTAAATTTAATTTTTTTAGGAGCTGCCGTACTCTTTTCATAGTGGCATTTGGGTCATTTTTAATAATGTAAAAATAGCTTTATACATACAAGTGTATTTCTGCACATTCATGTAAAGTATTTCTTTAGGATAAAATTCCAAAAGCATAGAAGTGGAATTACCAAGTCAAAAACATGTTAATGAATATGGCCAAATTTACCTCAAAAAAGACTATTTTAATTTACATTCATACTTATAGTATTAAAACTCCCTGCTTCATCACACGCTCACAAGTTTTGCATATCTTTGCCAGGCTGGTCAGCAAATTTTTCAGCTAGTTTAGATTTCTGTTTGTTTTTGTTGTTTAGATTTGTATTTCAATATCTCTTCATGGTTCTCTGCCCATTTGTATTTATTCTCCTGTGATTTGCCTATTTATGTCCTTTGCCAATTTTTCTATTGGGTTGTCTTTTTTCTAATGACTAAAGATAGGTCTTTGTAAATTAGAAAATTAGTACTTCGTCTTAACAAATATTATGACAATTTTTCTGGGTTTTGCCATCTGACCATAATTATGGAAGACTTTTATATATAATTCCAAAGTTTAAATCTGAACAATGCTGTATTTATAGATATATTTCTTTATGACTTCTGTGTTTTACATTATATTCATAAATGCTTTCCTCACTTGAAGATTTATTAAAATACTTATTCTTATTTATTTTTAGTATTTTATTATGTTTTAAAATTTAACTCATGGATCAATCTGGAATATATTTTGGTGTGAGGTGAGAAGTAGGACATTGTATCTTTTTTTCTTAGAATGCTTAAAATTAGTTTTTCCAATATCCCTTTTCCTCACTAATTCAAAATGTCAATATTGTCAATATTAGTTTTTACTAAGATACCACATATTACTGTTTCATTGTAGTATCTGTTTTTTACTGAGCTGGTAACATACTGTTTTATTTATTGTAATACCCTTTAAACACATATTAAATCTAGTCTTTCCCTCTATGACCCTTATGAAAATTTTTGTTCTTCTTGGCTATTCTCACTTGCATATTCTTTTAGATAAGCTCTAGAAATATTTGTTCAAGTTTATTAGAATTCTATTGGGATGTCATTGAATTTACAGATGAATTTAGGGAAACTGACATCTTAAAATACCGAGTCTTTTAATCCAGGAACAAGACATTTTAATCTATTTATTAAGGTTATTTTAATTTATGGTTATTTCTTGATTATTTTCAGTTGAAGACAAGTCCTGATTTCAAGTTTTTGTTGAGAACCACCTGTTCTGCTTGATTATCTCCTTTGTTTTTCTTAACTGCTTTTATTCTCACCCTCTGTATATAAACTATAATGCATTAAAATTTGGCAGGAAGCACTTTAGAATAAAAATATCGAATTAAGCTGCTACCTGAGAAGAAAGTAGGCAGAGCGATAGCAGTACTCTCAGTAGCAGCTCTTCCAACACATATGCTTTTCCCAAAGATTTGCCCTCGCCCCTCTTGGAGTGGAGAGAAAATGCAGAGCAGGGAAGGCAGAGAAAAAAAGGAAGGAACAGGATAATATTGGATGAGGAGTCACTTGGATAAAGTTACTAGTGTTTGTAGAATCAGAAATTCCATGTGTGGCTTCTTCATTTTATTTCAAATTTTCTGAATTCTTAGAAAATGAGATGTACTCATGACTACCTATTAATGAAAAGGTCCTCTAAACTGAAATGTAAGTGATATTTTGGGAGATGCAAAGTGCTATATACACATCCTTCAGTAGTGTGAATAACTGATTGACTGTATTTCAAAATGGAAGAAAGAAGAATTGGAACATTTTTAAAGAATGGAATAAAATTTGGATTAATACAATGTGAAAAAATGAGACAGTTTCCTATGAAACTATTTTGATGCATTTATAAACACCATGACAGTGTAAATAATTTGTATCTCCTTAAAGATTGATAAAATTCTTTTATACTGTGTATTAAATGTACAGTAAAATGCCAAAGAATGAAATAAATATATTTTTAAAAAGAATGTCACAGTCACCACTAGAGGGTACAGTAAGCAACCTTTCTCCAGATATTTGAGCAGAACATTACCAAGACATATAAGGCAATTTCGAACCACAGTACTTGGAACAACCTCAGAAGGTCATCTGGAAGAAAAACAGCTTTTAGAAATGTTCATCGTATTTGACTTCTAACTAAGGCAAAGAGTATCAAGTGATTTTCAAGGGCAATGTGTATTATGGGTAAAAGTAAATTTATCAATAAATACGGAAATGTTTCTAAAGTAACTAAACAGGAAAAAAAATAAGCTTTTTATACTTACATCGAACTGTACAGCCATCTCATTCATTAAGCCTGTTGATTAAAGCTGCTCCTACGATGATTTTACTCCACAAAGATAAACTGCATGAGGTCTTAGAAAACAAAACAATGACATAATCTTTCAGAACCTCTGTAAGATCCAAGTTGGCAGTAAAAGAAAGAGACAACATTCTCAAACCAGCAGTGACACTGGTGTGAGCCACATGCAGAGGGCATGCCTCGCTCACTTCAGATATTTCACAAGACTAGTGGAGCCCATGTTGTAAAAAATAAACACATTCCTCATTAGAATTCCAAGAAAAGCAGTTTTTTGTTTATTCACTTGTTTAAACTGAACCATCTCTTCCAATGCACCACCTAATCTGCTGTAATGTTTCTTGGGGGAAAAAAAATCTGTCCTTGATACAGGAAAGATTTCCCCCATATCCCATTACAAACATGCCTCCAACCTTCAAATTTTGAGAATTATTATGTCTTCCAGAATAATTGTGCTTCTTAAAGGAAGCATACAAAATGCACAATAGGAGAAAACAAGGCAAACGCATCTCACTATGAAGAGAAAAATATAAACCTTCCTCTATGAACTTTTTTTCTAAGCATAATATTGCTTAACAGGTACATAGTACTTTATAATTTATGATATGCCTTTATAATAATCTTTTGATCTAGTCAGGTAGGTATTTTTCTTCACATTTTCTGAGTGAGTAAACATAGACTTGGAGTGCTTTCAGGCCTTACCCAATGTCCCCCAGTTAGCAGAGGACAGAGCTGGGAGAATGGCACTTTGGTCTCCTAGTCAGTCCTATTGCTGCTTGTATGTCTCTGCCTCCCATGCAACTAAGATGGTTCAGTGGCAGAAATCCCCTTAATGGCATATTCATACCTCTCTGAAAGAACTTCAGATTTAACATGAGGAGGATTTTTATATTTGGCCATTGAGTGTTCCAGTGTTTATGCGCAGAGTGTCCAGTCATGCACAGTTTTGATTTCTCAGTCATTTTCGTTTCCCAGGTCCATTTCATCACATGGACACGATGCCCGAGGCAGTACATTACTAAAGAATTACTAAATTTCTTCAGTGGTTAAAGTCCCTTGGCCTTTGTTATAACATTGCCTTGACTTGTATTGATTACCTAGAAAACTTTCTGAAAATGTATAAAGTTGCTGAGTGTATACTTAAATCTTTTTAGCATTTGTTAAAGCATTAGAACAGTTTACAGTGTTTACCTGTGTTGTTACTCAGCAATTTTAATGCACATGTATTGGATATAGAAAAATGTTTATCACATTTTTATACTTGTATTTTAATATCTTGAATATCAATGACAATAGAGGGATTATAGAAAAAATGTAATAATGTCTTCTGTACACTACTAATTTCACCATGATATGGAGATAGAATGCCATAGATGTATAGATGTATTATTTCCTAAAAAATCTGATTTACATCCAAATCTTAAACTTAATATGGCCACTGGATCACTTTTGAACATATTTTCAAGATATGATGAGTGCAATGAAGGTTTTTCAAACTTCAATCTTCAAAATTTTTGCCATATATATGCCATCTGTACTATTATTTACTATATACATATATTCATAAAATCAAATTCTATTCCAATTATTTTCTAATAATATGTATTAATTAAATGTGTAACTTTAAACATTTAAAATGTTTTTTTCATAATCTGTTTAAAATAATTTTGGGTACCATTTTGATATGTGTACTATATTTTGAGAGACACTAGTCTAGTGGAAAGAATTCTGAACTAGGAAATAGAGGCCTGGATTATGGTATAAACATTACCATTTTCTAACTTTGATCATTGAGCAAGTAAATTTATCTCTCTGAACCTGAACCCAATAAAGTTATGAAGATTGAAGGGCTAATGACCATAAAGATCTTTGCACATGCAATACACGTAATAAATGTTAATTTTCATCCCTTGAAGGGAATTCAACTGATTAAAAACCGTGTTTATCTAAGTCAAGACAGTATTAGTTGAGTCTAGATACCTTCTTCTCTGTGTAATTCTTATCCACATCGTATGATACAAAATGCTGATAAAAGACACAGAAAGGCCAGGCTGTTGATGAAACCAAGTGAGAAGGCAGATCCCCATTGTAAATGTTTTTTATGAAAATTTGCACAATTATTTATCATATTTTCTTAGGAATTCTATTGTTCTTTTCAAGGCTGCAAGAACAGAGGCCTACTAAATAAAGCTCAAATCAAAAGTAAGGAGGGCTATTGTAGTATTTAGAGATCTTGTGGACTCCAAGGACACCTGATGGCATTCACACAGGTCTCATGTTATCCAGGACTGGAAAACCAACCGCAATCTTTCAGAGGCTTCATGATCCCTTCTTCTCTGTCTCTGTCTTGTTTATGCTCTCTGTGGCTCTTTCTCATCACAATTGCCCTGCTCACCCATCTTTCTCAGGACTCTAAAATAGCAGTAAGAGGAATCTGGCCTAGCTTATATGTTTCCATGAAGTTTGAGGTCTCTGGCTAACCAATGGGTCAGCTCCTCTGGCAATCCACTTCAGGAACAATGAGCTTTGGCCACCTTGGAACAGTGAATGGAGTGGAGGTATACTTCATTCATTCAGTCACGAAAATGTAAATTCCTTCCACTACCCAGCCCTACCTTGTAAAGTATTAGTAACACTTTGCTAGGGGTTGTGAGGCATACTGAAGATCTAGAGGAGTGCATGATTTTAAGATTTGTGTTTTTATATGATATATAATATGATTGAAAAATATTCTGTCAGTACAATGCACTTTACTCTTTTTAATGCTAATTGTTTCCCTAGGTTGTTTTGGCTCTCAAGTTATATTAACTATCCTTCCCTGGGCCGGGCTACATTCATACTTTAAAATTTAAAGAACAAATTTTTTTTCATATAAATTTGATCTGTGAAGTTAGACTCCTGTCTCTGGAGAAACAACTCCACCAAACCCTTCTAAAGTGGGAACTAAGAAAACACTATTAATCCTTACCATGATGGCTCACTGACTTTGGCAAATGTGATTGTTTTAGTCCGTTTGTGTTGCTATAACAGGAATACCTGAGACTGGGTAATTTATAAGGAAAAGAGGTTTATTTGGCTTACGATTCTGGGACAGCTGCATCTGGCACAGGCCTCAGGCTGCTTCTACTCATGGTGGAAAGTCGCAGGCAGCCGTTGGGTACAAGCAGATCACATGGCGAGAGGAAGCAAGAGAGAGAGAGAGAGAGAGAGAGAGAGAAGGAGCCAGGGTCTTTTAAAGCAACAAGCTCTCATGGGAACTAATAGAGCAAGAACTCACTCATTAATCCTCCTGCCCCCAGGGAGAGCATTAATCCATTCATGAGGGATCCACCCCCATGACTCAATCAGTTTCCAACACTGCCACATTGGAAATCAAAATTCCACATGAGTTTTGGAGGGGACAACACATCCAAACTGCATCAGTGATGAAATATTTCATTTCTCTTAAAAAAAATTTTACTTTATCAATGTACAATGTAGTTGATTTTCATGTCCCTTTCCCCCTCTCTCTCCCCCCAAATATTTTATTTCTTAAACAAGGAATCAATAGTTGATTTCCCCCACCTCTGAATGTTGGTATACCATCACGTAGACATAGGCTAGAAACACTCAATATCATTAGTTAAAGAAATTAAAATTTATATTTTTAGTACTATTTTATATATACTGAGCGAATTCAAAACAAAATAAGTAATTTTCTTATGCAAAATCTTGCTGGACTTAATATAAAGACATAGTTCATAAATATTAGCATGGCTAAGAATCAAATTAAAGATTCTTATCCTGAAGATCTGAGAGGACCCAAGAAAACTGCCTTGTTTTGTAAGCACCACAGATTATGTTGATATAAGTGTTCAGAGAAGTACACTTTGAAAAACATTTTTGAGAAAACTGCTAGTCATGGATAAAAACAATCTAAATGAGCTCCCCTGGGGAGGATCTGGTTTCTGCTTTTTGCATAGAGATCATCACATCACGCACTTCACATCTGGGGCACTTACGCTCTAGTTATACTAGCACAAGTCCCGCTTACCTACTTTGAAATAATTACATAACTGATTTTTAGAAAACAAGGTTACTAAATGCCCAGGGAGAGAGCCTGGCCCTACCCACTTAAGCATAACCAGGCCAACCTGATGCAATGGGATTCTGGTGTTGGTTTTGTGTTAGTCCACAACACTTTAACATAGGTTGCTTTAGTGATGTTCCATGTTTTCTGTCTGTTCTGTGAAGTAAGAAGCTTTGCTCCTCTTTGAAACAGGTGTTTTGCCAAAGGAAACACATCATTTGAAATCAGGTGCATATTCTTAGGTGTTAGAATTCATGATTGTGGCAAATGATTACAGAAATGCTATGATAGTCTTTGGAGCTATTTTAAAATGTCATACCACATTATTTTTGAATCATAAAAGCTTACAAATGATACCAGCTCAAGTTGAATATTGTGTGACTAAGGTTCTTAGGATATTCTGAAGCCCACTGGAATTTTTTTGTATGTCTCTACAGGGAAAATGCAGGAAAATTGAAGGTACGTAATAGCATAAGAGACCTTAGGTTGTTTATCATGAGGATCTCCTGGGTTTTAAATGAAATTTCAAAAAATGATTGTTTCAGCCTGAAAAATATTTTAGAAAACAACAAAGGAAAACTTATTTTCCAAAGTTTAACCTGTGTTTTTACATCGAATGCTTTCTGTGTGCCGGTGATAAAGCCTCTTTATTCTTTATCCCTACATTTAATGCTGGCCTTGGATCCTCAAAAAGTCTCTGTTTGCTTTAAATTTGTTCTTCTTAGCCATGGCCAAACTTGTTTTTGAGATTTTTTATTTTTTAGATTTTTACTCTTTGGACTATGAAGAAGTTAGGTTCTGATAACTTGTTTATTTTTCCTGATTTTTGCCTTGCTGATTTAAATGATCAGCCATTGCATTTTTTCCAATTAAACTTTCACAAGCCTTTGTGAAAGATGTGATTTAACTCCTAATTGCTCCATATACTATTTAATGGTTTCTATTAAAGAAAGCATAATTTATTTTCTAAAACTAGTTATACACCAGTGTATTCGTCCATTTTTGTTTTGCTAGAACAGAATAACTGAGACTGGGTAATGTACAAAGAAGAGAGGTTTATTTGGCTTATGATTCTGGGACAGCTGCATCTTGCAGGGGCCTCAGGCTGCTTCTCCTCAAGGCAGACAGAGGTGGGCAGCCGGTGGGTACAAGCAGGTCACATAGCGAGAGGAAGCAAGAGAGAGAGGCGTGGTGCTAGGGTCCTTTAAACAACCAGCTTTTGCAGAAATTAATAGAGTGAGAACTCACACACAACTTCCACCCACCAGGGAGAGCATTAATCCATTCATGAAGGATCCGCACCCATGACTCAAACAGCTCCCAACACTGCCACATTGGGGATCAGATTTTCACATGAGTTTTGGGGGGACCACACATCCAAACTATCAACCAGACGTGCTTTTTCATCTTGTCCCTGCTACTGAGACTGTTTTCCTCTAGCCTACAGTCTGAAATATTTCCATTATTGATATAGTCTCAATTTGGCTCTTCTCCGTTTTGAAGCCTTTCCTTAAAATCCCCTGCCACTTTGTTATTCTTTGTCCTACTCACCAACCTCCAGTATTGCCATTATCCCATGGTAATGTGATTTTTGACATGTCTGTCTTCACACTAGAAAATAGTTCACAGAAGTCAGGAACCTTATTTTCCAATCTACCATGCCAGTGCATTGACTACTGCAAATAAAATGCCATATAAATACTTAAAGAAATGTATCTTCATTTAGGGTCTAGATCTCTTAGATGAAATCCACATGTTCCTACCCACATAAACATTTCACATTTTATTATGGACAAGGAAATTTGAATTAGATAAATTTGTCTTCAAATGTGAGAAGTTAGGACTCTGCCTCAAAAATGGATTAGCAACCCCCTTACTCTAATATAGGGGCCTCTGATACCCGAAGACAGGATTTCTCAACTGTGGCACCACTTGCAATGTGGGCTGGATAATTCTTTGTTGTGGGAGGCTGTTCTGTGTATCATAAGACTTTAGCAATATCCTCAGCATCTACCCACTAAATCCTAGTAGCTCCCCCTTTTCTAATTGTGACAACCAAATATGTCTCTGGACATTGCGAAACATACCCTGGAGGGCAAAATTGCTCTTGGTTGAGATATAAAAACCTAGAATAATGACTTTTCCAACTTCAGGTCAATCAGTCAGTATCTGAAAGAGATTTCAAACATCATTAGAAAAGCTAATCCTGTTAGCTCTGTGAAACATTCATTTTTTAAGTTTTAATTGCCCCTTTACACTTCCAATTACTTCACAATGTAAACTTACAATTTCTCTTTAATATTTACCCCAATCTCATTTTTTAAGCCACCCTTCCAACATGTATTTCAATTATACCTGTTGTTGCACTTATCTATTGCTTCTTAACAAACCACCTCAAAACTTAGTGGCATACAACAACCACCACTTTGTTATGTGCAAGAGTTTGTGGGTCAGAAATTTGGACAGGGCATAGTAGAGGTGGCTGGGGATGCTTAGGACAGCTCAACTGGGCCATATGTACAGAGCCTTGGTTCTGCCTGTTAGTACAGTTCGTCAGTACTGGTACTGGAATGTCGAGTATGGCTCCTTAGCTTATGTGACTGGTGTGTGGGTTGGGATGGCTGGAAATGTGGGGATGGATGGACATCCATCTCTTTCCATGCTGCCAGTTTGTGCTTCCTCACAGCATGGCAGTCTCAGGGTACAGAGACTTTTTACACTATCCCCAGACCAGGCAGTTCCAGAGAGTTGGACAGAAACTGCAAGGATTTTTATGTTCTAGTCTTGGAAGTCCTAGAATGCCAGTTCTTTTGCATTTGATTATTTAAGGAATTCGCCAAGTCCAGCCCAGATTTGAGGGGTGGGATGTGTGTGTGTGGGGGGGGCGGGATGTGTGGAAGGAAATAGGCACTACCTCTCTTTAGGGGAATAAAATGTATATACAGGGAGGGAAAAAATAACGGTAGCTCCTATGGTTCCAATGTTTGCTCCTCCCAAATCTCATGTTGGAACTTGATTGCCATTGTAACAGTGTTAAGGGGTTAGAAAATCAGACTGTGGAATCTAAAAAGAGGTAATTGGATTGTGAGGACTCTGCCCTTATGAATGGATTAACCCATTCATTTATTAATGGGTTAATGGTTTAATGGGCTATCAGGGAATAGACTGGGGTCTTTATAAGGAGAGGAAGAAAGCATGTGGAAATGCCCTTCTGCTCTTCACCATGTGATAATCTGCATCACCACAGGACTACGTAGAGAGTCCTCACCAAAAAGAAGGGCCTCACCAGATGTGCTCCCTGAACCTTGGACTTCCCAGCTTCCCAAACTGTAAGAAATACACTTCATTTCTTTATAAGTTACCCAGTTTCAGGCATTCTGTTATAACCAACAGAAAACTAGTACAGTGGCCATCTTAGAAACAAGCAACCAAATCTGCACAGGCTTGAACAAGATGCTCTCTTCTCTTTTCTACTGTCCTAGGTAGGTTTTACCACTTCTCCCGGATTTTGGGCAGCCGATTTCTGGAAATAGACAACAGGGGATAAATAGTCCATTCAGGTTTCTAGGATATTCCTTCACATTGGACAACAATTCTTCCTGCCTGCCCGCCCCCCCCCCCGACTTTGTTGACAATTAGAATTTGGTGGCCTACTGTAAAGACATCCCATTTTGGAGGAGACTTCCTAAACTCATTTGTAAAGTTTTGTTTTAGTTCTTCTTGGATATCCTTCAGGATATAACATCCTGGGAAGCATGATAAGCTGATGGAAATTTTCCTTCTAGAAGGATCTGTCATGATTTTTGGCTTGTCATAAACATAAACCATGCGCATGCATGGTCTCAGAGGTGGTTTAGTGGAGAGAGGGCGTGGAAAAAGACAGGCCTGGGTGTAAATCCCACTGCACCTCTGGGGGCCTGACATGAGTTCCTTCACTTCTCTGACCCTCATTTTCCTTCTATGAAAAGTGAGTAAAATATGCCTACCTTGAAGGTTTTCATTAGGTATCGATTGTTGGAATACAGTCCTCTGTGGGTCTCATGTTTTTGCACATCTTGCAAACAGTGCAGTGGACTGCCTTTATTCCAGACTGTCATTTCAAAGTTGGTTGTAGAGCAAAAGGCTTGGAAAATAATGACTGTTTCTAGCACAGAAAGCAGATTTGCTTCCTGACCGGGATAATGAGACAATGTCTACCTCTGGGGCAAAGGTTAGGCGGGCTCACTGTCCACTATAAAAGATTTAGGTTTCCTAAGATGAAGTTTGTCTCAGCTTAGTAATCAACTATGTGTGCAGGGGTGAAGTGGCCTTCCTCCTGTCACCCTGTGAAATTCAGGCTTGAGGAATTTATGCAAATGATGACATTCTGGCTACTGCTATTGCTATGTTAATAAAGTCCTTTGTTTTTGACCCAGAAGTCTGGTATATCCTGCCAGCGTCTATGAAACTGCGGCAGGCTTCTTTTAGCTTCCAAGTAGGTAAAATCCCAACTCTTCGCAGTTCTTGACACTGATACGGCTCCAAAGCAGGGTACACATGTGGGAATACTGCAGGTTTTGATTCCAGAGTGCTGACCTCCACTGCATTCTCCAGAAGAGGAAGGATACGTATAGATTCTTGTCTATTTCTCTCCTAATTGATTTCCACCTCCCTTCAAAGGTATCTATTGTGACTATGTCTTACTGTTGATCTGTAGACTGGTAGTAATTAATGACTTATTCTCCAATCATCTCCTATTTATTAGCTTCTTCAGATACTTTTTGCTTACTTCTGTGGATTTTTAGACTTTTATGCTAAAGTTCTAATATTTCAGACCTAAACATAATCCTTAGGTCCAGATGTTGGGCTTTGAGAATCAGAATATTGGGGATTGTCAGAATTCTGGTAATTGGATTTTATAGCTGGCTGGACTATTTCTAGAGAAAGGAAAATGTTTTCCTGGCAGGTGCTAACTGCTAATGTATACATGGTTCCTTAGGGCCAAGTCTTTTAGTAAGTTGTAGTTCATGTCTTCACAGTTATTTCATATCTAAGAAATCTATGAAAATTTACCAATTAAAGGATATTGATTACTAATTACCATAATTTACTTGAACCTAGGCTATACCTACCTCCTTGGCAATTCCAGGTAGCCAACTCTCCTACTTCCCAAGTGGTTATATTAGTTGCATGTCTTGAATTCCAAGCACCAAGAATCAACTTTGGCTAACATAAGCAGAAGAAGAATCTACTGGAAGATAGCAGTAAGGTTTACCGACCAGGTTTGGAAAATAAGAGAAACTGAGCTACCTCCAGGAATCTGGATAGCACCAAGTATATGGTGGTCTTCTCGGGATGCTGTTCCAACCATTCTTTTTCTTCCTTCACTTAAAGTTTAAAGTCTTGGGAGAGAGAGTCAATTGGCCATCCTGGTCATTGGTTTGCTGCTGGGCTGGGGAAGGTCAGAGAATCATGTTTTATGGTTCCAGATTGTACACAATGGAGGCAGTAATTTCCCAAAGAAAAGCAAAAAAAATGGAGGTTGGAGTAGCAAAAAGTGACATGTGTCTTCCATACTGGCCAGTGAAAGCATGTCTTCTTTTCTCAAAGAGCTTTTGCTATTTAGTACCACAGAAAATTCACCTTCTAACCTTAGAGGAGACTCAGTAGGTCTGGGATGGGCTTGGGAATTTGTATTTTAAAGAGCTCTCCAGCCAGGGGTAATAAATAACCAGTCTTAGGCTAACATCGAGAATAAAATATTTTTTTCTGTGCAGAAGTGGGAATTCTGAGGGACAGTTTTTAAACTCTGATGTTATACTCTTGATATAACTTCATGCTAATTGGATTAAAAAATTGAGAATTATAACATTTTAACTCTAATTTTGGATTGATTACCATTATGGGCTGAATTGTTTCCCCTCTTCCTCCCTCCTGCTTTTTCCCCTCCCTTCATATGTTGAAGTCCTAACCCCCAGTACCTCAGAATGTGACCGTGGGAGTATTTGAGATAGGACCTTTAAAGAGGTAATTAAAATTAAATGAGGTCTTTGGGGTGGGCCCTAATCCAATATGACTGGTGTCCTTATAAGAAAAGGAGATTAGGGCACAGACACACAGAAGGAAGACCAAGTGAAGACGCAGGGAGAAGGCTATCTACAAGCCAAGGAGAGAGGCCTCAGAAGAAACCAGCACTGCCAACACCTTCGTCTTGGACTTCCAGCCTCCAGAACGGTGAGAAAATAAATTTCTGTTATTTAAACCACTCAGTGTGTAGTATTTTGTTATGGTAGCTCTAGCTAACTAACACAGTTACAAACTGGAGTAGCAGGTTCACAGATTTATTGACATCACAACTCTCATGGAGAAATAAACAATAGTCCTTATATTCTTCTGATTGACCTGTTTTTCTTCTCAAGCTCCACCTTTAGAATAACAGAAAGAAACAAAAACGGGCAAGAAAATTTTAATACTTTTCTATAATGCCAGTTTTATTTAAGAATTTAAATTGTGTCCTTGGATTATTCATTCTCTGTTGATTATTGGCCAAGTAAATGAAGATTTTTGTACCCTCTTCTGCCCCTCTTCAAGACGGTTTGTGAGGATAGGGGAAAGGCTCATATCTTACGTAGCTTTACGGGGTTGGGTAGAATGGTGCTTGGAACTATACAATATCATCTGGATCTTTTTAGAGTGATCATTTGGGGGCTACTCTCCTGCTAAATCTGGTAATTGTTCAGATCCCACAATTCCACTGGCCTTTTGGGGATTATTCTTGGTACCTCTCTATTGCTGGCATCTACCGTCTCAGTCATTTTTTCAGGACCTGAAGTTCTGATCAGGAAGCTCTCTGTTGGTTGAGTGGTGCTCTCACTGCCTCCCCGTACTGTCACCAGGACGTAGGGGATCCTCTGGATTCACGATGTGGGGAGCTAGGCTCCCATATTGACCTGCTTTCTCCCCTGCCCTCCGTTATACTGCTCCTTTCCATACTGAAGGAGGTTAGGTGCAGACCTTCTCCTAGGCTTGCCATGAGGGATGCATATCAGGAGGTCTGAGGTCCTTGGGCTCCACATACCTATCAGGATATTCCTAAAGCTCCTGTGTGCTTCGAGGTTGGGTGCTGGAGGCAGGGAGGGGACAAACAGCCTTTATGTTTCCCCTACTCACCGCTTCTGCTCCCTTCTCAGCCTTCTTCACTGCTAATCAACCAGGCCAAGAATGGATGTTTTCTCTCAGTCTTTCTGTGGTGATGGGATCTCCCTTAGGCTGAGATTACCAATTTTGGCTCTCTCCAAAAAAGATAAGGGAGTCTAAAAAATCCTTTTGCTCTATTTTTCTCCAAAAAAGTTACTGCATTTTGGATATCAAAAGCTGAATATTAACACTATTTTTTCTTCTTTGCGTTCATGTTATAGCAATTCTAAATCTCCCCTAGGCAAATTTACTGTCAGAATAGGAGCAAGGTTAGTATAAGAAAATGCAAAACAGAAAATCTCATTAATATTTTTAAAAAGTCATGTTATTACTAACTCTCAAGAACTGCTATGGAATGATTCCTATCTCTCACTAATAGATGTAATTATGTTTAACGTCAATTCAGTACGTTGTGGGTAAGTTTAGTAACACTCCTTTTGCTTAAAACATTTCTTTGAGGTAGTTCTACTGCTTTAATCCGTTGAATAAGATTTTCCTGGATGATCTCTACCTGCTTTCTCCAACCACACCTGAGAGCTGACTGAGAAATCTTACTCAAATTCTCAATGTCATAGTCAGTTCCCCTAAGCACAGCTTAAATTGGTTGGAAAGCAGCTGAATGAGAGGACACAGTCTGGCAATGTGATCAAGGACATTTTATTTCTATTTTGAGAAGCGCGTCACTTCACATTTTCACCAGGATGAAGTTGGATTAATTCTCCATTTGTGTGTGATGTTCAAATTAGAGCTCACATCACCTGGGAGTAAAATGTTCCTTATGGACTCCAAACTACATTGTTCTCCCGAACCTAAAGCAAATCAACTCATTTTTCACAGTGTAGGGATAGGGGAGGTCAGTCAGTGTGTCCACCAGCAACATTGAATCACCTTCTCCCTTCTCCTCTTGGGTGCCTAACAAAAGTCATTTGGCTGCTTATTATTGTTCTCAATTTATCTCAATTCAAGATATTGATCATCTACTAGGCAATTAGCATAAGGCTGAGCATTGTGTGGAATATTAAGTAAATACCTGGAGCTTATAACCTTGGTGGGTCAACTTGACACTTGAATGGGAAACAACACAAAGCAAAATAAAAACTGAGTCAAAAATATTTAGTAAGCCGAAAGAAATGAAAGCATATATCCATACAAAGTCTTGTATACAGATGTTCATATCAGCTGTATTTATAATAGCCCCAAACCTGAAATAACCTTTGTTAGTTTTCTGTTGCTGTGTAACATACCAACCCCAAATTTGGTGATTTAAAATGACAGACATTTATTATCTCATGATTTCTGTGGATCAGGAATTTAGAAGCGGCTTAGCTGGGTGGTTCTGGCTCTGGGTCTCCCATGAGGCTGCAGTCAAGCTGTCAAGGAGCTGTGGACATCTGATTCCAGGCTGCATTTGAAGGATTTGCTTCCAACCTGGCTCACTCACATGGCTGCTGACAGGAGACCTCAGTTTCTCATTTCATGGGCTACTCCATGGGGCTCCTTGAGTTTCCTCACAACATGGCAGCCAGCTTCCTCCAGAGCGAATGATTCAAAGGAGAGCAAGCAGGAAGCCCCAGTCCTCATCTGACCTAGTTTCAGAAGTTGCATATCATCATTTGCACTTTATTCTATTCATTAGAAATGAGTCACTAAGCCCAGTTTGTACTGGAAAGGTGGGGAGGGGATTAGGCTCCACCTGCTTAAGGGAGTAGTATCAAAGAATTTGTGGACATATTTTAAAACCACCACACAACCTAAATGTCCATCAACAGGAAAAGTCATAAGGCAATTGTTTGCCTATCCATACAATCAAATACTACTCAGCAATAAAAAAGGAAGTTTTGATACACGCAACAATGTGGATGAATCTCAATATAATCATGCCAAGTGAAAGAAGTCAGACAAAAAAGAAGACACACCGTAGGATTTAGTTCCTGTAAATTATAAAAACACTCAACTATATAGACAGAAAACACACCAGTGGTTGCCTAGGACAGGGTTAGAGAGAGAAAGTGATGAAGTGAGGGAGGAAGGGATTTGAAAGGGGCACAAGGAAACCTTTGGAGATGATGAATATAGTCATTAACTTGATTGTTGTGACAATTTCAGAGTTGTGTAAGGAAAAATAAACTTATCAAATTGTATGTTTTAAATATATGCATTTTATTGTATGTCAATTATACCTCAATAAAGCTAAAAAAAATTATGGTAAAGACAAGAAAAATTTTCAGTTTATATACCAGTTATATTTTCCAGAACTTTAGTTTTTAGCTCTGTCTCCTTAGTCACCAAATATAATTAATAGGTCTGGGACTATATCCATTGCAGTACAGTTTTCAGCATGGAATGAACTTATTAACCTCTTTTAACTAAGGTAATATTTATGGGACTCTGGGTTCTTATTCAGTTAATCAACACTCTTCAGGTTATTGTCATTTTTAAAATGACTTCTTGAAAAATTTTAAATATATAAAGTCAACAATATCTATTTTGAGCATTCACTGAAAATCAAACTAAGTTCTTCCACAAACATGCTCCTTTATCTCAGTTTATTAAATTACTATTCAGCAACCAGCACAACCTAGAAACATCTACTACTTCTCCTTCATTGACTTCTTCTTCCTCAACCCATCCTTTGCAATTCATTAATTCAGTAGATATTCATCGAGCAACTGCCACATGCCAGATGCTGTACTAGTTGTTAGGTGTACAGTGGTGAGTAAATGTCCCTGATTCCTAGCCTCATGTAGTCTATTAGTCCATCTCTGTTGCTTGTAACTGGGTAATTTATAAAGAAACAATATTTATTGCTTATTGCTTGTTTTGGAGACTGGGAAGTCCAAAGTCCAGGGAACACGTCTGGTGAGGTGATTCTACAGTAATACAGAGTGTCTCATGGCAAGAATTGTAGAGCAGAGAGATAGCTTCTCAGTCCTTCTCCTTTTAAAGCCCTTAGAACCATTCCCATGACCACCATTAAACCATCAACTTATTTATCTGTTAAATAGTGCATGGTCCTCACAATCTAACCACTTCTCCAAGACCCCACCTGTCAATTACCATAACTGGATTTCCCACCCTCTTAACTCTCTCACAGTGAGGATTAACTTTCTAATACATGGACTTCGGGCGACACAATTCAATCTAAGGCACACAGCTTACGTTTTAGTAGAGGATATAGTCTCCAAGTCTGGTCAATTATATACCAGAAATGCCTCTAATATCCCCTTTATCCTCCATTCCCCTTGCTACTGATTCAGCTTAAACACTTAAGTAACTTTCTAACTGGTCTCTGTCTTTTTTATGTTCTCAGACTAGTTTCTTCTCTATATTTCTGCCAAAGTCTGTTATTTATTTATTTTTATTTATTTTTTATTTTTTTTCTCTTTTAAAAAAAATATTTTATTTTATTTTATTTTGTCTATATACAATGTGGTTGATTATTGTGGCCAATTTTCTGATCAGATCTTTTTTTTTTTTTTAAACTTTTATTTGTCGATATACATTGTGGTTGATTATTGTAGGGAGGGAGGTTTTGGTAAGAGGTTTTGGCAAAGTCTGCTTTTTAGAACATAGATTTAATTATGTTATTCTCTGAGTCAAATCTTTTTTATTTTTTTCTCATTAAACTTATTTTATCTCATTTTTATTTTGCAGGCTGGCCAGTAGTGGAAACTGAACCCTTGACCTTGGTGTTACAAGGCTGCACTTTAACCAACTGAGCTAACTGACCAGCCCTTAAACTTTGTTTTAATGTGTCTCAAAATTCTGTGACAGATTTTTGGTCAAGTTGTTTCCATTAAAAAGTTCTAATTTTAAAAACTAATAACGTAAAACTGCCACACCTAAAACAAAACAAAATGATCCACAAAACAGTCTCCTTTCCTTCTGAAGGTTTTATGATGGATTGTTATCATTAACCAGTCTTTTACTAACCTTAAGTGTCCAGTTGAGACAAAGAGTTATGAGACTGTTCTTCCACCCCTAATTAAGACTGAGATGGCAGGTATGAGGGATAATATTCATTTTGCCTTCTGAGCTTTCTGGGCAGACTTGGTGACCTTTCCAGTTCCCTCAACCTTCTTGTCCACTGCTTTGATGACACTCACAACAACTGTCTATCTTGTATTACAAACATCAAAATGACCCAGAAAAGGACAGTCAGAGAAACTCTCAACACATCTGGGCTTCCCAGGCATGACATTAACAAGGCAGCATCACCAGATTTCGAGAATTTAGGGCCATCGTCCAGCTTCGTACAGAACAGCGATCAATCTTTTCCTTTGGCTCAGCAAACTTGCAAGCATTGTGAGATGTGTGACAATTCAGCACAGGGTCAGAGCCAGTGCTGATTTGACCTGGATGTTTCAGTACAATCCCCTGAGTAGTGAAGCCAGCCGCTTCCATTGGTGGGTCACTTTTGCTGACACCAGCAACATTGCCCCAATGAACATCTATGACAGATACGTTCTTGAGATTGAAGCCCACATTATCCCCAGGAAGAGCATCACTGAAAGCTTCAGCGTGCATTTCAACAGATTTTACTTCAGTTGTAACATTCACTGGAGCCCAGGTGACCACGATGCTGGGTTTCAGAACACCAGTCCCCACCCAGACCACAGGGACAGTACGTAATACCAACAGTTTTGTAGACATCCTAGAGTGGCAGACCTGAGGGCTTGTCAGTTGGATGAGATAGTGGTAGGATGCAATCCAGAGCTTCAAGCAGCATGGTTCCACTGGTATTTCCATCTTTAGGGGTGACTTTACATTCCTTGAACCAAGGCATGTTAGCACTTGGCTACACTTGTCATCATTCCAACCAGAAATTGGTACAAATGCTACTGTGTTGGGATTGTAGCTAATTTTCTTAATGTAGGTACCGACTTCCTTAACAATTTCCTCATCTCTCTTCTGGCTGTAGGTTGGCTCAGTGAAATTCACTTAATTAATACTAACAATTAGTTGTTTCACACCCCTTCTGTAAGCCAAAAGGGCATGCTCCCACTTCTGCTCACCAATCCTAGAAGCAACAATCAGCACAGCACAGTCAGCCCCAGATGTGCCCGTAATCATATTTTAAATAAACTCTCTATGTCCTGGGTCATCAATGATAGTCACATAATACTTGCTGGTCTCAAATTTCCACAGGGAGATATCAATGTGATATCAACGTTCATGCTCAGCTTTCAGTTTATCCAAGATCAAGGCATACTTGAAGGAGTCCTTTCCAATCTTAGTAGCCTTCATCTCAAATTCTCAGTGCTTCTTTTGTCAGTCGCACCACATTTTTAGATAAGATGGCCAGTAGTGGTGGACTTGCTCAAATCTACATGTCCAATGTCAATAATGTTGATATGAGTCTTTTTCTTTCCCATTTTGGCTTTGATTTAGTGGTAGTTTTCATGACACCGGTGTTCTGTTGGCAAACTCATTGTGAAAAAGCTGATTCAAATAATTTTTGATGGATCCATATTACCAGCTGAATGGAATTCAAACTTCTTCATGATTCGGCTATGGCCTAATGACTTAGTTTCAATTTTACCAACTCAGCTCCCTCATTTATTCTAGCAGTACTGCATTACTTGAAGTTCCCCATCACGCTGTGTGTGCATACACACTTTGCTGTTGCTTGCAAATGACCTTTGACTGCTCCTTCACCCAATTAATTCCAGTGCATTCTTCAAGACATGTTCATATAGACCTCCTTTCTAAAGAACACCAACTCATAAGTAGAAATTATCCTCTCTCAACATGTGTATTCTCGTAATTTAGCACTTATCAGGGTACAATGCAACTCAGTACTGAGGAAGAAAAAAACAGCTCTAGTTCCCAAGTAGGCTACAGTGTTATCCTGATGAACATAACATTTTCACAGAATACCAAAATTGTATGATGCTACTCTGTGCATAATCCTCTTAATGGATCAAAACAACAACAACAAAAAGAATCCCCCATCATCACTCCTGAGAACAGAACAAAAACACTGTGTTAACCACAAAACGGCCACACATCCCCTTTTCCAGTGAAACCGAGTGGCTGCTGCTGCTGTACAAATTATAGATTTAACCCCATTCCATTCCTCCCTTCTCCTAGATAAAAATTATTAAGATACCCACTTATAGAATTGCTCCTACTTTCTGACAGCGCCTGATGCAGAGAAAACACATTTCCTTGAATCTTCCACAAAATTACCCAACACAAGCCCAACTCAAACCCTATAACACATTCCTCCTACTACCCTTGGCCTGAGGTCTTGCTTGTTGCAGTGAATAAGAAACCCAGCTTTGTTTGAATACAGGTATATTCCTGGTGGTGTTTTGCTGGCAGGCATTAAAATATTTACCTATCTGATTTTTCTACCAGACTATGAAGACTTTGAAACTTTGAGATCTGGGGCGTCCCGCCCGCCCCCCTCGCCCCCCGTGATATTCCCTGTACCAAGCATAGTGCCTGACTAGATAATGAGTACATGTTTACAGGATTAATTCATAAATGTGTATTTTAATATTAAAGGCACACCATTTAACAAATAGAAGCTGCTTTAATAAAATGTTATTTCTCATCCAAATGCTCTGCCGATCAGCTACTGATGGAGTTTGCTTTTGCATTGGGAGGGCGTTCCTGTGGTTTGAGGCTATTGCCTTTGGCCAGCTCCCACCATCAGCAGAACTCATGTCTTCATTTTGAAGTGATGATGGCTTGTATTGCACCTCCACAGTTTCTCACAATCCTCACCATTCCCAGCATGTATAGATACAGAGCTTCCCAGGTGTGAGATGCTATTATCTGGACTATACATTACCGGAAATAAGTCACAGTCGGGTAGCAGATTAGGACAGCTTAAAGAGTGTGGAAAGAGAAACTATGAAAAGCTAGAAAGAAAATGGATTTCTAACTACGGTTGGACCTCATACTTGTTTTGATTTCATGGGTGATTCAAGATATAATATAGTATGGTTGTCCTCGCTCTCCAGGATTTATTTCTGTCTGTAGATTTTCAGAGCCCTCTCACTTTAATTCTATGGATGTTCCTGTTCTGTGCTTTAGTAACATACTTCTGTTCAAAGTGGAATAAAAAGTCCTAGTTCTATTCAAGGCAGTTATCTCATTTTTGTCCAGTATAGCAGAGTTGTTAAGAGCTCAGGTTTTTGAGTTAGAAAGACATGGATTGGAATCCAGGATCACCAGCTTCCTAAATATGTGACTTTCATGTCACTTAATCTTTCTGAAGCTCAATTTTCTCATCTGTAAAACAGGGATATCACTAGTAAGTATCCTATAGAGTTGTGGTGAGAATGAAATGAGATAGCACATAAAAACCGTCCATGGCCTGTAAATTGTTAAAAACTAATAATTATTAATGCATTTAACGCATTACTTTTCATTAGCAGAATAGAATACTATGCAATATTACATTCTATAATACTCTATGATTTTATATAGTATTATGGTGTATAATATACTATACGTATTATAGATTATAAACTAAAATATAATAGTTTGTATTATAGGATTTAGTCAAAATCAATATTTCAGTAAGAAAAACTTTGCAGAACTGGTTTGTGTATATTATATCTTATCTGAAATGAACTTCTAGAAAAATAAAATAAACTTTTTATAATACCTATCACAGTTGGAGTTTTAGTGATCGAACTGGATGACTTTCAAGGTTCCCTGTAGTCAGAAAGAAAATAGTGAATTTGATAAACAGCAGGACAGACTAAACCAAGTGGGAAAAGATACAGAAACAAGACTGGCTCTTGGGTGGGATGAGCTTTATTACCATAGTCAGCTGCAGAGGACAAAGTTCAGTCAAATTGGAAGTGTTTATGAGACTGGTCATAGATAATTGGTTGTTCTAAGCAGGCAGTTAGCAGCTGGAAAACCAAGAGGGAGTTGGATCACAGAAGAGCAGCCGGGTGAACTATGTAAATAAGATGCATTATTATTTTTATTAGCTCATATTAATGAGTTCTTTTTATGTGCCGAGCACTGTTCTGAGTTGCACTTGTTAACTCATTTAATCCTTATCAAACCTGTAATAGATAGGTAATATTATTAACCCCATTTATTAATGAGAAAGTGGAGCTAAAGTGGGTCGCCTAGCTAGTAATGGTAGAACTTGATTCTAAACAAAGCACTGTTTGTCAGGTCCCTTCAGGTTGTAGTTTCTTTCAGTGTATTTTTAATCTCTGCCACTGTATTGCTTATATCTGGATGATCAATTTGTATCATTTTTATATCTTTCGTGTCTCTCCTTTTCATGTTTATGTTTTCTCTACATTTGTGAACATATGGAATAAGCTATAATAATCATTTTAATGTTTATGCTTACTAGTTCTATCATCTGTTTATATTTTGGTTGATTTTTCTACTTATAAGGACCTTATTTTCCTGCTTCTTTGAATGCCTGATGATTTTTTTTATTGTATGTCAGGCATTGAGAATTTTACTTTGTTGGCTTCTGGGTATTCACGTATTTAAAAAAAAAAAAATTCTTGAAAACTTCTTGAGCTTTATTCTAGGACCGTGTAGTTAAATTACTTTGTAACAGCTTAATCTTTCTGAGACTTGTTCTCAAGCTTTTGCTAGGTGGGACCAGATTAGCCTTAGTCTAGGGCTAATTTTTCACACTAGCAAGTCAGTACTCCACCTGATCGCCCATGTATGACACCATTTTTCTACTCTGACTGAGGGAAACAGCAGCTATTGCTGACCTTGTGTGAGCTCCAGTGATTGCTCTACCTGCCCCTTTCAGGTGATTCTTTCCATGACTTTGGGTTATTTTTTCACACACATGCAATCAATGATCAGGACTCAGGTAAAGACATGGTCAGTGTGTGGGGTACCTCTGATCTTCAGAGCTCCTTTTCTCTAAAGTGCTCACCTCTCTGGTTCTTTGTCCAAACTCTAGTTTCCTTGGCCTTTGCAAAGCTCCAGTTCTGCCTTTCTTACTCAGGAGACTGTTGGGTTCTGCCTGGGTTTGTCCTCTTTGCACTACATCCTAGAAACTTTCTCCAGACAGTACACCATAGCACACTTAGACCTCACCTCACTCACTGGTTTTCTCTCAGCCATCACTGTCCTGTGAGGCCTGCTGTCCAATGTCTGAAAACCATTGTTTATATTTTTTCCTACTTTTTAGTAGTTTTTTTTTTTTTTTTTTTTTTTTGACAGGAAAGCAATTCTAGTCTTTGTTATTCCATCTTAGTCAGAAGCAGAAGTTTCTGAGTATCTTTCTACTAAGTTACTAAAGCTACAGCCTGGGCAAGCACATGACTTGTAAAACATGACACACACAGGTTAATCAACTGTTTCATGACCACATAACATTCCACCTGGACACTGTGTACTCCTGATTTTAAGGCCTGCTGCCTGCCATATCCCATTTTCATACCCAAATTTATGTGTTAGCTATGGCTCTTCAAGCTGAAAGCATGGAAATTGTACTCAGACTAGTTAAGAGAAAATGTCATTTTAGCTCATTTAGCTAAAAGTACAGGGAACAGGAGCGTTTACAGGAGTAGACGAGATGTGAGCGGGGTTCCCTACGATATTGTGAAGGTCTCCTATCTTTATTTCTTGGAAATATTCTTTTTAATGGCTCTCAGATGGCAGGCAAGATTGCTGCTGGCACTACAGGACTTACATCCAAGCAGTTAACTACTTCAAGACATATATCTTATGAGTTTAACCCCCCCACCCTGCAAAGAAAGAATATGTCTTTTCTTATACTCCTTGTAGAAAAGTTCTCAGGTTAGATCAGACTGGCCAAACCTGATTCCTGTAGCCCTCTTCGAACTAATTGCTCTGGTTTGGGGCAAAAAGTTCTTTCATTGGCCAGGATTGGTTATGTGCTCTACCTAAGTCATAAGGAAGGGGCTGTCCATAGGAAAGTGGGGTACTATTATCAGAAGAGGGAGATGAGTCCCTATGCAAGACAGGGATGCACATAATAGACTTGAGGTATACAGTGGGAGCTTAGTTTCAGGAATAATGCAGAAACACAATACCATATTTGATACACAAAATGGAGGGCTTACCTCAAGGTGTCAGCTTAGCTATTGAATAAAGGCTTAAGTCTCTGACTAAGGACAGATTGGTCAAAGAGCACCGGGTGTGGTTAAGGCTACTAAATGAAGTCGGGTAACCTTATCTATGAAAAGAAGATAATATCAGAGCAGAGATCATACATTTGCAACTTTAATACTGAGATTCTATGATTCTGTTGCAACGTAATATGGAAATAAATGCTTTCATTAGCAAAATGCTCCTGATATAAAAACATGGGTGAAATGTTGCTATTGATTTTGAAATTGGAGAAAGATGTCACTTTTCAATACAAGTCTCTCTCAATACAAGTTTTTCAATATCAAATTGTATGGATTATTAAAAAGCATTTTCAACATTAAAATGAGGGAGAAATCTTGTCATTCTTGGGAAAAAGTACTGGGATTAACAATTGTATTCCGTGTTATTTAACCAGCAGAGTTTTCTGATCAAATCCAGTTTGTGTATTTAAAAGCTCCAAGCAATTAGTTGTAACTTCCTGTTACTGCCAATTGTCGTTATAAAGGATCTTAGACAAAGACGGAAGGAGTGACTTTTCCACAGTGACTTTATGTTCCAGTATTAGCTCTTTTTTTTTTTTTTGATGCATTGCTTTTATTTTATTTTTTTAATTTAAAATTTTTATTATTAGCATACTTATTTTTACAAATTGTGATATTTCTTTATGCCCTTTGCCAGACACATCACTTCCCAAAGCTCCTCCCTGTCTCCCTACCATCTCTAGTATCTTTAGGTTTGTTCTCTCCTTCTGAAAGTTCAATGTATTGTGGCCTTTTCTTTCTTTCTTTCCTTCATTTCTTCCTTCTTGCCTCCTTCCCTACCCCGCTTTCTCCTTCCCTCCCTAGCAGCCAGTTATGAGTGAGAACATGTGGTATTTCTGTTTCTTTGTCTGGCTTATTTCAATTTTGCTTAACATAGTTTTCTCCAGATTCATCCATGTTGCTGCAAATAGCAGAATTTCATTTTAAATATTGTATTATAAAATAATAATAATAAAATAAATTCCTTTTGGAAAAATCCTCTAGCATCTCTAAATACCTCAGAATGTATTTTCTAAGAATAGAGGTATTCTCTTACATAACTACAGTATTGTTATCAACATCAGTAAATTTAACATTGATAGAATACTTTTACCTCATATACCATTTATATTTCAATTTTGTCAATTGACTCAATGTTGGGAAAATAGAATAGTTTGGTCAAGGCCCTCACCTCAGGTCCAGTTGGGTGTGGTTCAGCATCCTTTGTAAGCAAACATTGTGTGTGTGGGTGTGGAGTTAGTGTGCATGCACATCAATGTATCTTTTTAGTTTTGTTGCTATTCTTGTATTCTTGAGAGAGAGAGAGAGATAGAGAGAGAGAGAGTTTGGTGAAGCAGGCAGGCGGGAGTTAGCCTCGGGCATCTGCCCTGCACGTCCATGCTTTCCAACATATGACTCCAAGGACCTTTTGGCCAGTTACCTAGCTCATAGACCTGCATGAAGGGGTCTGGGAACCCAGCCTGGCATGTGAAAGGTTTTTGACCCAGTCTGTGAATGAGCTTGAGGGGTCTGTGGGCTCCAGACCCAGCCTTAGCTCGACAATTGGCCCAGTCGGTGCAGGATTACCAGCAGGTAAAAGAGCACCACAACTGGTGTGGTCACCTAGCTTTACAATTGCCATCACAACAGAATTAAGAGCTAGACAATTGGTGTTGTAAGGATTCCAGGCCTTAGCCTAGCCAGACACCCAAATATAAGCATTTTTTCCCCCCTCCAGAACAGGATTCCATATACAGCCAAGAACTGCATTTAGTTGTTATGTCTCCTTAACCTCCTTTATGACAGCAACATATTTTTAAAAATACAGTCACCCCACCCCCCCACAATTTTTAAATGGAATATCTTCATTTGGGGTTGGCTGATATTTCCACATGATTTGTTTCCAAAACATTACTTCAGCACTAATAAAGGTAGATCACTTGAGTGTTTCCCATTTTCTACCTCCTTTCTATTCTTTGTTTTAGTATTTTAAAAAAGCTTTAAAGTTATTTTCTGTATATAAAACAATACATGTTCATTGTAGAAAGGAATTAAAATAACCGAGATAGATATAAAGAAGCAAAACAACTAAATCAAAAATCAAAAAACTCCTGAATTCTCACCAACTAGCCATTAACCCCTATAAACATTTTGGCTTGTCTGTTTCGTAACTGGATGTTGTGCTGAAGACAGTGGGCATAATCTACTGACTACATGAAGTGTGTATTTTTTCTCTGCTTTAACAAGAAGGTTCTTTTGTCTGAACTTGGGGCAGAGGGGATGGGTGCAGAAAAGGGTGGGGATAACTTATCAATAAAGAACATATTCCCATTCCTGGCCCTTTTTAAACAGAGGTTTATGCTTCAGAGCTATGGACTCCTCCTGACGTGAAATTGTTGGGGAAATGGACTAAATAAGCACTTTGCATTCCAAGGTGGCATGCTTTAAGTCCATGAGACAAGTGGTTTATAGATTGCTAAGTTCTCCCAGAGACTGGCAGTCTTGGTCTTATATTCAGGAGCCACAGGGGATCAAAGAATACACTGTGGCACAACATGGTAGATGGCAGGTGCCACTATGCTGCACTCACCATTGGTCCCACTGTATTGGTTTTCTGGTCACCATTTGCCAAGGACTCTTCTTGTTTCTGAGCTTCCGAGTCATCACCAATGAGTCATCTGATTGCTCTTACGAGAAGGCCTCTCTTGGCTTTTACACAACTTGTAGAAATCTCTCTCTATGATATTTGATAATCTCTTTCATTAAGAGACTAAAATGTAATTTAACTCATTCAACCACAATTTTTCAGTGTTGATTACACATCAGTCACTGTGTACTATATTAAGGATTCAAATATGGAAAAAGTCTCTCTATCTTATAGTGTTTTAATAGTATCATTGGCCTCACAGGATTGATACAAAGTGCATTTGGAGTGTAGAAGAAGCTACGTCCAAGTTATCCAAGTCAGGAGTGACAGGAGACACAAACTGAGGTTACATTACAGTTCCTAGTTCCCATAGTGGTTGAGCGTGCTCTTCCATCTTATCTAGCTGTGTTATCTCTGCCTGGAGTTTGAAATGTGAGCATGGATGGAAAGCTATTGGTCATAAGTCATTTTGATGTGGGACTCTGGAGAGAAGATCCATAAGTTCTTGCTGCAGAGGTCCCTGGAGCTGTCCTGGTTTCTGTCCTTCCTAAGGCTGAGTTGTTCGGCTGTTCCTGAGATTTCTTGGAGGCGTCCAGGAGCCTTCCAATAAATCCTTCATTTCCATTCCTTAACCAGAATACATTTCTGTCCCTCATCTCCTATGAAACTTTCCAGGTACTGGAAGTTTTAGAATAGAGGCAGCATTGAACTGAAACTTAAAGGATAAATATGAATTTTCCAGATAGACATCTAGGCAGAGAATGTAACACGTAGATTTTTGATCTGCATATTGACTATTTGTCAGGATCTGGATTAGTTTTCTCCAGGACAGTTACTTGGAATCTGACTCGGCAGGCTGAAAAACAGAGACAGACACTATTGATAGAAAAAAATTGAAGGATCTGAGAGAGATTACCTTAAAAACATGTCTCTTTCCTTCAGCAGTCCATGTACTCCAAGTTTTTGAGCAGAACAAAGTAGTGATGTGTGTTTCAGTATTCAGTTTAATACTATTTCTCGCCAAGAGAAGTTTATACACACAAATTACATAATTTTGAAAAACTATGTTCTACGTTTCTAAAAATGGGGAAATATATATAATTTAACTGAAGTACTCAAAACTAATAATTTGTTTGCAAACATAACCTGGAAACTCAGTAGATTCCAGTATTCTATTAAATGTAGCCATTATAGAAAACTTACACAAGAATTTAGGGTCTGGTAAAGTTTATGAAATAGATGACTAATTTAAGGTTCCATTTGTTTGTTGATCTCAGAGATAGGTAAGAAGGCAACCAAATTAATTAGCTGATTTACTTGCCTTAATGAAATAAGGAGTCAATTAAATTGGATGAAAAAAACTTAGTCATATAAAAATAAATAAATAAATAGAATCAATGTTGAATTAAAGAAAAGTTCCTTTTTGAGAACAATTGGGTTGGGACAGCTAGAAAGATCTGAAAAGTTTAAAGTAAAAAGATGAAAAGTTTTGATTTCAAAACTTTTTGGCCAAATCCTTTTGGTCTGGTCATTCTATCCAGAAGACAACTGTGTGTTTTCACAAAGGCTTCTGGGGCTTAGGAGGTTGAAGGTGCTAAGGTAGTGGAAAGGAATCATTTATTTTTGTGTTTTCCCAGGGAAATAATATAGCATGCATGGACTTGCTCCCCCTAGGAGTATAGTTGCCAATCTAATCTAATTTTGCCATGTAATTCACAGATTGAAACATATTACCTCTCTTCAGACCCTCCAAAGAAACCTGAAGGTTTTACAGCTTTTTCTGTCTGAGGAATTTGGAATCTTTTCTGACCTAAATTCCTGGTATATTAGAGATTGCCTTAACAATTTCTTAAATTTAGGATTTGTGTGTCTAAAAATCCACAAGTTTTCAAGGGAGCTAACAAAATCTCAGGACCCTTCTAACTGGGGAATACCCAAGTGCTTTGCTAACAGAGCCAGCAATTGTACTAATCTTACATTAGAATTCTGTCAGAAAAACACAGGAAAGGACTTAGTGATATTAAATGAGACTTTAGCCATAAATATTCAATTAAATTATGCTTTCTGTCCTTAAATGCTTAGAATTTTGCCTGTGTAGACGTAAGCCAAAGGCATCTGTCAACATGGCTTGTCTTCAGAGCTCTAATACAAAGCCCAGTTTAGTGAAGTATGTATAAAAAGATTTGTGTAAGATACCACTTTGTTTTTCAATTTTGTTATTTTAAAAATATTTACTTATGAAATAAAAAGTCAATAATATATGCAGATGGTTGAAAAATCAAAATGTACCAATAAGCTTAAAATGAAAAATAAGTCCCTGAACTTTACATCTTTCTACCCAAAGACAATTTTTTGGCTTTTATAACGATTTCTTCTCAAGTCCATATTTCTGAATGACAAACTTATACTCCTGTTTCCTTGAGTTATTAATTTTAGGTGTCCTTTTATAACAGATAAGGATCCAGCTGTCTTATATCACCTTATCCTTCTGCCTACACATTTTCTATTATATGTCACTGTTTTAAATTAAATCAATACTTAGTGTAAAATCATTATAACCATCTGTAGTGGATTGAATTATGTCTCCCCCAAACTCACTGAAGCTTTAATTATGTCCCCCAAGTTTTATGAAGTTTTTTAGAAACTTGGCCCCCACTTTGACTGTTAAGAGGGTGAGGAATCCTATTATGGTAATTGAAAGGTAGGGTCTTGAAGAGGTGATTGGATTGTAGGACCGTGCTGTAGTGAATGGATTAATAATGTTGGTCAGGGTTGTGGTTCTCAGGGCTTTGAAAGAAGAGAAAAGAGTCTGTCTGCTTTCTCTCTGCCTCATCATTTTTGCAATGTGGTACCCTGCCATCACTGAAGTCACCACCAAAGAAAGCCTTCCCCAGATGTATTTCTTGGACTTTGAACTTTTCAGCCTCTGAAACTAAGCAATAAATTTCATTTTCTTTATAAAATACCCAGTTCCGTGTATTTTGTTAGAAGCAACGGAATGGACTAATACACCATCTAAATACTAGTTGCTGTAGTGATAAAGCATATACTATGATGCATTCCACCCCCCCTTTTTTTCCAGCAGGTTCTTACCTTGTCAAATTTTTCCATTGTAGCACTTGCTATCCATGTGTCCTCCCTACCCTGCCCCAAACCAAAAGGCTCCATAATATCAACTACTCTGCTGAATAGCTGCTTTTTCCTGAAGACATCCAGGTCTCTCTGTCCTCTCGCTCCAACATGGGCTGCAGCGCCAGTTACCTGAGACTCCTTTCTGCTCTCTATGGGGTTGGCTCCTCTCTTCTTTGGATTTCATATTTCCCTCCTTTTCATTTCACTCGCTGACTTTACTGGAGTCCATTCTCCAGGGAAAGGGTGGCTTCCTTTGAAAGGGTGCATGGAAGGTAAAATATCTTGTCCTTTGCATATATGAATAGTCTTTATTCTACCCTCACTTATGAATGAAAATTTGGGACTGAAAATTATGTTGCCTCATCATAATGCGAAGGTGCTGCTCCATTGTCTTCTAACTTACGAAGCTGTTTCTTGAAAGTCGATACCGTTCTCAGTCTGCAGTCTTTTCTATGTGACCTAACGTTTTTATTCTGGAAACTTAGTATCTTCTCTATTCCTGTTGATACACATTGATGGGAGGTTTATTTTTTTTCTGGTTTATTTATTTTTTCTATTTAATGTGCTAACCACTTGGTGGCCTCTCTCTTTAAAAAAAAATTTTTTTTAAACAGCTTTATTGAGATATAATTAACATAGCATATAATTCACTCTTTTAATGTATACGATTCAATGATTTTTAGTATATTCACAGCTATGTGCAACCATCTCCGCAGTCAAATTTATAACATTTTTATCACCACCGAGAACCCCATACCCTTTAGCTCTCAAGCCGGTACCCCCTATCCTCCTCATCCCTAATTAATAACTAATCTAATTTATGTCTCTATATCTTTGCCTATTTTGGACATTTCATATAAAAGGAATCATATAATATATGGTATTTTATGACTGAATTCTTTCACTTACCATAATGTTTTCAAATTCGTATGTGCTGTAGCAGAAATCAGTATTTTATTCCTTTTTAGGGCAAAATAATATCCCATTGAATGAACATCCCATATTTTGTTTATCTACTCACCTGTTAATGCCTATTTGGGTTGTATTCCACCTTTTAGCTACTGTGAATAGTGCAAATATGAATATCCATCTATATATTTTTGTTTGAACACCTACTGTCAAATATTCTGAGTGTAAACCTAGCAGTTGAATTGCTGGGTCCTATTTTTATATTCTGTGTTTGATTTATTGAGCAACTGCCAAACTGTCCAGAGCAGCTGCTCCTTTTACATTCTCACCAGCAAAGTACAAGGACTCCAATGTCATCCTATCCTCACCAACACATATTTTCTAATGATTTAAAATCAGTATTATAGTTACCCTATTAGATGTGAAGAGGTACCTCACTGTGGTGTTTATTAGCATTTTCCTCATGGTTAGTGACGTTGACCATCTTTTTATGTGCTTGTTGACCATTTGCATATCTTCCTTGACGAGATATCTATTCAGGTCCTTTCCCTACTGTTTATTTTGTTTTCTTTTTCTTATTGAGTTGTAAGAATTTTTATATATTATTGATACTCCATCCTTACTGAATACAAGATTTACAAATATTTTCTCCAATTCTGTAGGTTGTCTTTTCACTGTCTGGATAGTGTCCTTTGATGGACAACATTTTTACATTTTTGTAAATTCAAATTTATCTTTTTTCTCTTTTTTTGTTTGTAATTTTTGTGCCATGTAAAAGAAATCATTGTTAAATACAAGATCATAAAGATTTACATCTATATTTTCTTCTAAGAATTTTAGCTCTTATGTTTAGGTCTTTGATCCATTTTAATGTTTTTTTTTTTTCATAGTATAAAGTAAAGCTCTAACTTATTTTTTTGCATGTAGTGACTGAGTAGAACTAGCATCATTTGTTGAGGAGACTGTTCTTTCCCCGTTGGATATTCTTGGCACCCTTGTCAAAAGTCAGTTGGCCGGGCCGACCCCGTGGCGCACTCAGGAGAGTGCAGTGCTGGGAGCGCAGCAATGCTCCCGCTGTGGGTCAGATCCTATATAGGACTGGCTGGTGCACTCACTGGCTGAGTACCCGTCACGAAAAAGACAAAAAAAAAAAAAAAAATAGTGAGTTGGCCATAGACATACAAGTTTATTTATGGAGTCACAATCCTATTCCATTGATTTTTATGTCTGTCCTTATGCCAGTACCACTCTGTCTTGATTAATGTTGCTTTGTTGTAAGCTTTGAAATTGAACTGGGTAGTATGCGTCCTTATACTTTGTTACTCTATTTTAAAATTAGTTTGTCTCTTCTGTGTTCCTTGCAATTCAATATGAATTTTAGATTTAGCTTCTCAACTGCTATAAAGAAGTCAACCCCAAATCTGACAGAAATGATGTTGAATCAATAGACTGATTTGAACAGTATTGCCACCTTAAGTTTTTAATTCATTTATATTTTCTCTAATTTCTTTGAACAATATTTTATACTTTTCAGAATAGGAAATAGTATCATATTATTTCTTCGACCATTTCTCTTACATCACTTCCTTTGGTCTTTCTTTCTGAAACTCATCTTGGTTGGATGTAGAACTTCCTAGCTTGAACCTCTGTGCTATATCTTTTTTCTTATAGTTTCTACCTTTTATTTATTTGTTATACTTTCTGAGTTTTCCATGACTCTATCTTCCAACTCGTTTATTGAATTTATTATTTTGATGATAACATTTTTAATTTCCAGTAATCTTTATCTATTTTTTTCATATACTTTTTTATTGTTTTATGTCATTGGTATTTCGATAGGAACTGTGCTGAATGTGTAGATTGCTTTGGGTAATATGGACATTTTGATGAGGTTAATTCTCTATACCATGAACATGGGATATCTTTGCATTTATTTGTTTCTTCTTCATTTTTTGTCATCAGTGTTTTATAGTTTTCATTGTAGAAGTCTTTCACCTCCTTGGTTACAATTACTCCTAGTTATTTCATTTTTTTGGTAGCTATTATGAATGGAATTTCTTTCTTGATTTCTTCTTTGTCTATTTGCTATTGGCATGTAGGAAGGCTATTAATTTTTGTGTGTTGATTTTGTATCCTTCCACTATACTGAATTCATTTATTAGTTCTAGTAATTTTGGGGTGGAGTATTTAGGGTTTTCTATGAATATGATTATGTCATCTGCAAATAGAAATAGTTCGACTTCCTCCTTTCTAATTTGAATGCCCTTGATTGCTTTCTCTTGCCTTATTGCACTGTCTGGAACTTCTAGCCAGTTGAATAACAGTGAATACTGTGTTGAATAAAAATGGGGAAAACGGGCATCCTTGTTTTGTTCTATCTTCAAAAAAAAGCCTCCAATTTTTGCCTACTCAATATGTTGTGAGCTGTGAGTTTGTCTTATATGGCCTTTATTGTGTGAGGTACATTCCTTCTATACCTATTTGGTTGAGTGTTTTTTAACATGAAGGGTGTTGGATTTATCAAATGCTTTTTCTGCATCTATTGAAATGACCATATGGTATTTTTTCATTCATTCTGTCGATCTGTTGTATCACATTTATGGATTTGCATACACTGAACCTTCCTTGCATTCCTGGGAGGAATCCAACTTGATCATGGTGTATGATCTTTCTAATGTGTTGCTGGATTCTGTTTGTTAGTACTTTTTTGAGGATTTTCATGTCTATGTTCATTAGGGACATTGTTCTGTAGTTTTCCTTTTTTGTTGTATACTTTTCTGGTTTGGGTATGAGAGTAATGTTGGCCTCCTAGAATGAGTTTGGAAGTATTCCTTCTTCTTCAATTTTTTAGAAGAGTTTGAGAAGAATTTGTATTAATTCTTTAAATGTTTGGTAGAATATGTTAGTGAAGCCATATGGTCCTGGGGTTTTCTTTGCTTTAATTGCTTTTATTACTGCTTTAATCTCATTACTCATTATTGGTCTGTTTAGGTTTTCTAGTTCTTTATGATACAAGTTTGGTAAGTTGTATGTGTCCAGGTTTTATTCTAGGTTTATTCTAGGTTTTCCAGTATGTTCACATATAGTTGTTCATAGCAGTCTCTTACTATCCTTTGCATTTCGGGTTTTTTTCAAGATGGTGGTAACAGTTATAGTGTCTCCTTTTTCATTTCTGATTTTATTTATTTGAGTCTTCTCTCTTTTTTTCTTCATTTCTTAGTTTAGCTAAAGGTTTATAGATTTTGTTTATCTTTTTGAAAAACCAACTCTTTGTTTCATTGATCTTTTATATTACTTATTTAATGTCTAATTTATTTATTTCTGCTCTGATCTTTGTTATTTCTCTCCTTCTACTGATTTTGGGTCTTGTTTGTTCTTATTTTTTCAGCACTTTGAGGTGTGATATTAGGTTGTTTATTTGGAGTCTGTCTTGTTTTTTGACGTAGGCAGCTATTGCTATAAACTTTCTTCTTAGAACTGCTTTTGCTGTATCCCATAGGTTCTAGTATGTTGTGTTTTCATTATCATTTGTCTCCAGGAATTTTAAAATTTCCTTCTTGATTTCTCCTTTGACCCATTCATAGTTTAGAAGCATATTGTTTAATTTCCACATATTCTCATGGTTTCTAGCACCTCTTCTGTTGTCGATTTCTATTTTTATTCCATTGCGGTCAGACAAGGTGGTTAACATGATTTCAATTTTTAAAAATTTGTTGAGACTTGTTTTGTGTCATAACATATGGTCTAGGGCCGAGCCCGTGGCGCACTTGGGAGAGTGCGGTGCTGGGAGCATGGCGACGCTCCCGCCGTGGGTTCAGATCCTATATAGGAATGGCCGGTGCACTCATTGGCTGAGTACCAGTCATGACAAAGACAAAAAAAAAAAAAAAAAGAAAGAAAATAATAACATATGGTCTATTCTAGAGAATGTTTCATATGCTGCTGAGAAGAATGTGTATTCTGCAGCTGTTGGATGAAAGGTCTATATGTCTGTTAGGTCAAGTTGGCCTATAGTAGAGATTAATTCTGATGTTTACTGGTTAATTTTCTGTCTGGATGATTTGCCCTTTACCAGAAGTGGGGCATTAAAGTCCCCAACTATTATTGTGTTGAAGTCAATCTCTCCCATTAGGTCCAATTGTAATTGCTTTATATAACTGGGTGTTCTGGAGCTCAGTGCATGTATATTTAGAATTGTTATATCTTCTTGTTGAACTGATCCTTTTATCATTATATAATAACCTTCCTTATCTTTTTTTATTTTGCTTGGCTTGAAGTCTATTTTATCTGATATAAATATATCTGCTCCTGCTGCCTTTTGGTTTCTGTTTGCATGAAATTTCTTCTTCCATCCCTTCACTTTCAGAGGGTATGTGTCTTTATTGGTTAAGTGAGTTCCTTGCAAGCAGAATATTGTTTGTTCTTGTTTTAATCCATTGAGCTAATCTGTGTCTTTTAATTGGGGCATTTAATCCATTTACATTTAAGGTTGTTATTGATATATAGGGACTCCTTGCCATTTTGCTATTTTTCCTGGTTGTTTTGTTGATTTTTTCCTCCTTTTTTCTGGTCTTACTGTCTTCCTTCGCAGTTGAGGAATGGTTTTCTCTAGCTTTACATTTTGTTTTCTCACTATTTATTTTTAGTATGTCTCATAAGTTTTTGTGTTGTGGTTACTATAAGGCTTACAAAAACATGTTATATTTATAACAAATTATTTTAGACTAATAACAACTTAACTTTGATATGTAGGAAAAAAGAAAAAAATAAAGTTGACTCTATGCTTTGGCCTCCCCCCCCCCCGCCACCTCACCACTTTTTGGCAGTTCATTTTTTCAAGTTACAACTTTTAATATTGCCTATCTCTTATATGATTGTTGTATATTAGTGTCTTGTTAGGTTTGTCCATTAGTCTCCATACTAAAGATAACTGGTTTATTCACCACCCGTACAACATTGAAGTATTCTGAGGTGGTCTGTGAAATTACTTTACTAATGAGTTATGTATCTTCAAATATTTTCTTGCTGCTTAGCATCATCTTCTTCCAGACTGAAGAACTCCCTTTAGCATTTCCTGTAAAGCAGGTCTAGTGTTGATGAATTTCCTTAACTTTTGTTCGTCTGGGAAAGACTTTTTCTCCTTCATATTTGAAGGTTAGTTTTTCCGGATACAGAATAATTGACTGACAGTCTTCTTCCTTCAGCACCTTGACCATATCATACTATTCTCTTCTGGCCTGTAGGGCTTCTACTGAGAAAAGTATTGAGGGATGTATTGAGGCTCCATTGAATATTGTGTGTTTCTTTTCTCTTGCTGCTTTCAGTCTTCTTTCTTTGTCTTGGTTTTTGATAATTTGATTATGATGTGCCTTGGGGTGTTCCTCCTTGAATTGAATTTGATTGGTGCCTTGGGTTGAATGTTCCCTCAAAACTTAATCCCCACTGTAACTGTTGAGTGTGGGAAATCCTATTATGGTAATTCAAAGTTGGCACCTTTCAGAGGGGATCAGATTGTAGGATCATGCCGTAGTGAATGGATTAAAAATGGTGGTCAGGGCATGGTTTGGAGGGTTTTAAAAGGAGAGTGAATGAGGTGTTTGGTCTCTGTCTCTCTCTGCTACACCATTTTCACAATGAGACACCTTGCCGTCACTGTCACCACCACCAAGGCTCTCATCAGATGTGTTCTCTGGACTTTGGACTTGCCAGCGTCGGAAACTGTAAGCAAGAAATTTCGTTTTCTTTATAAATTACCCAATTCCAAGTATTTTGTTATAAAATACAGCAGAAACAGATTAATACGATTGGTGACCTCTGAGCCTACTGTACCTGGATGCTGTCTTCTTTCTCCATACTTGGGAAAATTTCAGCCTTTATTTTCCTGAGTACATTTTCTACATGTTTTTCTTTTCCTCCTTTTGGTACACCAATTATGTTAAGGTTATTTTGCTTAAAGTAGTCCCATATTTGCTGTATTTCTGTTTTGTTTTGTTTTTTTCTTATTCTTTTTTCTTTTTGTTCATCTGATTGAATAATTTTTTGTGTTTTATCTTCAAGTTCACTGATTCATTCATTTTTTTGATTAAGTCTGCTGCCGTAGTTTTCTATCAAGTTTTTCAATTCAGATAAAGTATTTTTTATTTCTAGATTTTCTATTGGGTTTCTAAAAATTGATTCTATTCCTTTGTCAAGTTTTTCATTCTGCTCCTGAATTTTTTTCCAGATATCATTTAATTTTCTATCTGTTATTTTCTTTTGACATCCTTAAGAGTGTTATTCTGAATTTTCTGTATGACATTTCATAGATCTGCTGTTCCTCTGCATCCATTGCTGGTGCTTCATTATGTTTCCTTTGGTGGTGACATATTTCTCTGTTCTTTCTCAATCTTTGTGTCTTTACATTGATATCTGGGCATCTGAGGAGACTGCTATCTTTTCTTGGTTTTATAGGTGTTCTTTGGTTGTGTTAGATCTTTACTTGTTATTAGCAGAGCTTTGTCTCTGGTGTGTTTTTTTCCCCTGTTCTGTGGTGGATTAATAGTTACTATCACTACTTAGAGTCTACACTGAAACTAAATGCTGTCCTGTAGTTAGTTCCCAAGTTGGTGGGATTTCCTGTGGGGACCAAAACTTGAGCTCTGTGGTTGAGCTAAATTGATGATTTTTAGAGCTATTCTCTAGGGAAGAGGCTTTTAGGGCAGATCTTTAATCACTTCCAGGTCTTGGCTGTGTGGGAATTCCAGCTTGGGACTGAATCTTTCCTGCAGGTTGCCTATAGTTCTATCACCCTGGCTGATTTCCACTGAGACCAGCTACCAATGCTGCACCCAATGTTTCCCTGGCAGGCCAGCCTTTCTCTTGCACTCCAACTGCTTCCCATGGGACAGGCCATGTAAGTGTCCCTTTTGATAACTCACTGGCCTCTGTGTGGCTCCTTTCTCCACCTGGCTTTGGCTGCTTGCTCCTGTGTGGGCCTAGGGGAATTCTGCCAGTAGTCTTTATGGCCTGTGGGCTGGTATGGTGCACTCTGAAGCTATCCTCTCCCCCGCAAACTCCAAGCGGGTTTATGCAAAGGGTACTGCTGCTGCTTTTTCCGGCTTTGATACATGTGCAGTAGCTACTTCGTGCCTCTGTATCAGGATGGATGAGAAACGGCAAGGGCTCAGAGTGATAGGTGCTGTCCCTACACCCTCTCACGATGGCCTGTCATGCCTTCACAAACTCTGCAGGTCTCTCTTCTTCCCCCAGCTCCAGTGACCCCAGGTTGGCAGTCTTTGCTTTTTAATAGTTGTAAATTAGTTACTTGTGGAGAAGAGCAATGCTGGGAATCATCTATTCCACCATCTTGATGATGTCCCTTCAGATTTGGTTTTGAATGGATTAGAAAAAAGCACAATCAAACCAATCAAACCAGGCATCACAGGATTAGAGATGAATAAAACAAGGATGAACTGATAAATGGCTTGTAGAAAGTATATCAATCAAGTGATGAAAAAGTAGGAGAAAGAACAAAGTGATGGCAAAAAAAAAGAAAAGAAGAGAAAGCAGATATGCTGGGCTGAGATAATTCCCATGTTGAAATTGCGAAGAAAGCAAAAAGAATTTCTATAGAGAATAAAGATAGATCAGAATTATATCCTTCTTTGGGTATGTGTTTAAACCATATCTTGAATGTAGGAAATACTTTTATTGAGGCTAATTTCTTTTATAAGATGCATATGTAAGCTTCTCTCATCTACGAGAAATGGATAGTGAAGTAAATTTATAATTATATTTGCTGATCTATCCAAGTACCATACATATGACTAATGGCAAACTGGGGAAATTGTGAACTAAATCATAATTTATTTGTAATAGAGAAGGGAAATATATTCATTGAGAGAAAAGGGTGGATATTTTCAGTGCTCTGGAAATAGAGTTCTAATTAATTTATAGATTTAAAAGGCTGTTTTGGCTCAGTCTCATAATTTGAGTAATAAAACTCTTCTAATGGCTTTACAGCAAATTTATAAAATAAATGAGCAAACTTAATCAAACCACAGTGCTTGGTCAATACAAACGTTTCTGTTGTCAGCAATTTACTCTACCATTTGAGAAATTTAGCCATGAATTTAGGTGGCTACATCCTCATATTCCATGAATGTACTAGCTGTATCTTCACAAATGCATTCTCTATAGTGAATTGAGAAAATCAACTGAAGTAGGAAAAATGTTTTTTTTTCCTTCTTTTTCAAAGTAGACTATTTTCTAGGGTAGTTTTAGGTTCATAGCAAAATTAAACAGAAGGCACAGAGATTTCCCACGTACCTCCTGTCTCCCTGTATGCACATCCCCCCATTATCAATAATCCCCACCAGAGTGGTACATCTGTTACAATTGGTAAACCTACATTGACATATCATAATCATTCAAAGTCCATAGTTCATGCTAGGGTTCACTCTTGGTATTGGACATTCTGTGGGTCTGGACAAATATATAGTGATATGTATCCACCATTATTATACAGAGTAGTTTCATTGCCCTAAAAATCCTCTGTACTCTGCTTATTCTTTCTTCTTTTTGATAATAATGAACAACAATTTCCTTGAATCTCCATAGAGATATACTGTACATAAGTTTTTGAGAAAGCCTCTAGGATATTAATTATATACAAAGGAGTTAATGTTTTGCCATTTCATATCATCTCAGTTGACCAGAACAAATATATAGAAGTGTTTTATGTATCTGTGGCTTTAACTTGAAAAAATCTACAAAGGCAGACTAGGTTATTGATTTATAATTTGCATCGTAAAATTATAGACCAGAAAGATAATTTAATCACAGTCTATAGTCAATAGTTTTTTTCCTTGAAGAAATATGACTATATTAAAGATAAATTTATAGAAATGAAAAACTCAAAACATAGATTGAACAGCAGATTAGGCACAGGTAAAGAGATGATAGTAATCTCGAGAGGAAAAGTAAAGAAATTATTTGAGAGCAGCACAAAAAAAGTAAAGAGATGAAAAATATTAAATGGAAAGTAATAGAAATGGAAATACAATAAAGAAATACTATATAGTGAATAATGAGAATTTTTCTGAATTGATTTAAAAAACTTGAATTCTTACATTGAAAAAACCTATGTCATGACCAGGATAAATAGAACAAATTCACCCAAACACATTATGGTAAAATTATAGGACGCAAAGAAAATTAACCAAGGAGAAAACACAAGTTATTTATCAAGGGATACACAGGCTTATCATCAGCAACAAAAGATGCTGGAAGAAAATGGAAAAATACTTTCAAAGTTCTGTGGAAAATCTTCTGTCAGCCTAGAATTCTAAACTATCATTCAAGATAAACAGATACATAAAGAAACTTTCAAAGACAGAAAATGTATTTCAAGAAGAAAGAAATTAAACTCCAAAGAAAGGAATGCAATAAAAAAGCAATGGTTAGCAAATAAAGTGGTATTTCTGAGGAATATTCAACTACAAACAAATAAGAGAATAATTTGGACTCAAATACTAGATAACAGTAAAGTGCAGGAGAATTAGTGTTACAGTATTCCGAGATTTTTGTACCGTTTGGAAGGAAGACAGCAATTTTGATTAATTTTGGATCTTGTTAACCATGTAAAAGCACAGACATAAAATGTATTCTATCCAAGCCAGTAAAGTAAAAAAAGGAAATGGGGAAAACTATCAATTCAGTAGAAAGAAGCAAAGAAAATTCACAGCAGAAAAAAAAAATGGTAGAAATAAGTTCAAATATATCTATGAATGCAACAAATGTAGGACACACCTTTAGAAAGATAGAGCTCATTGTTTAGTTATAAAATTTAGCTATATGCTCTTATAAGAGACATATGTAAGATGAAGTAAAACACAGAATTTGAAAGCAAACAGATGGAAAAAGATATATCAAATAAATTCCTTTGAAAAGAAAGACAGTAGTAATATTATCACACTAAAGTAGACTTTGAGACCAAAAACTTTATTAGGGTAAAGATGGTCATTTTTTTTTAGAGATAAAAGGAACATTTTGACAAGAAATTATATGATGTCTAAGCCTGTATGCGCTCAAGAATGCCTCTCTGCTTTGGTATATTTTTACAGAAGTAATGAAGATTAGGTATGTTTAATTAGTTTTTATTCCCAGACTGTAATTATTTTAATAAAACTTTGCATGGTGGCTGTTTTTCACTGGGCTCCTTGATTTATTTGTATAGTTAAAAAAATTATTTGTTTATTTTAAAAATTGATTCGTTGTAATTGTACATATTTATGGGGTACAATTTGATGTTTCAATACATATATGTTGTATAGTGATCAGATCAGGGTATTTAGTGTACCCATCCCTTTATGCATTTATCATTTCTTTATGGTGAGAGCATTCAAACGCTACTTTGTAATATACAACACCTTAGTGCTAACCATAGTCAACCTACTGTGCAATAGGACACTAGAACTTACTCCTCCTATCTAGTTATAACTGTGTATGCATTAACTAACATTTTAAAGGCTCTCATCTGAGATTTTGGATTTAAGGCTGCCCTTTGGATTAAAATCATTATCTAGTCCCAAACCGAGAACAAAATTTTATCAGGTCTATTTTAATTACCTTTCACATTCAAGTCTTTAATCCATTTAAATGGACTTCTTGTGTGCACTGTGAGGTAGAGATAAAATTTCTTTTATTTTGAAATGAGTATCCAGTCATCCCAGTAGCATTTACTGAATGGTTTATTCTTTCCCCAGTCATCTGCAATACTAATTCTGTTACTTCATTTCCAAATACAGTCATCCCTCAGTATTGGTTCCATGATCCCCCACAGATACCAAACTCGATGGATGCTCAAGTCCCTTCTATAAAATGTTGCAGTATTTGTCTATAACCTAGGCACATCCTTCCATGTACTTTAAATCATCTCTAGATTACTTATAATACCTAATACAATGTTAATGCTTTGTAAATAGTTGTTATGCTGTATTGTTTTTATTTGCATTTTTATATTTGTATTTGTATTTTTCATTTTTTTTTAGTAGAAAACCTAGATTTATTTGTTAAGCTATTACAAAGACAAAACAATGATCATTTGAAGTACTTTGAGGACTTCTCCTGGTTTCACTTGTTCTGTTACAGAAACTAACCTATGAGGCTGGAAGTGAAAGGATATAACCTAAGAGGTTATAACAGAGCAGACTGGGGAAACATGGTGAAAGGAGCAAAAGCTAGTCAGAAGCAGTTGTGTCAATGGTTGAGTTGTTTCCGAAGAGGCTACCTAGAGGAGCCTGAGTTAATTAATGTGGGCCCCAGGTTAGTAAGACTCTTGCTCCTGTGCAGGATATGCAGAAGCTAGAATTCCTCTGAGACAGCTTTGTCTTTCTTTTTAGGGGTAAAGTTATCCTTAGGCCCCAAAGAGCCATATCATAGCTTCAGCCTCTGTCTTTCCCACCCGCTCTACCTACATTTCACCACAAAGGCCTGCTAGCTTGAAGAAGGTACATACCATGAAGGAAGAAATTATAGGCTTACTCAGAAGGTTTTGGGGCAAGTGATAAACTACAAATACCATCTTGGTTAAGTTGATTCATCTTTGTTAATAAAGATTAATTTGCTGATTCATCTTTTGCTGTTGACAATGTGCCATCTCAGTATAATTTGTCTCAAGAAAGAACTGGTTCAGGTGAAGTTTGGAGAAGAAAAAGACTAACCTCACTCCAGAGTGGAAAGACACTAAGTTCTCTCCTACAGTTGTGAGCAGAACCTCAGTGCAGCCTAAATAATTTCCAGTGGTCAACATCTGTATCGCCAAACTGTATCGCCAAACTGTCCAGCAACTGTTGCTGTGGTATCTACCTCCATCCCATTTTCATAATCTCTTATTCAATCTTCTGTCCAGACCTCAGCCATATTATACCAGCTGCTCACAGACTGAGAAAGCATTCCTCCTAATCTCTCCAACATGGTTTGGCCTTCTGCTGTTAAATGGGATAATCCTTCTTTCTAGGCGTAAAATTTAGGGATGCCCCCCTGTTCTTGTTCATGTGCTTCAGCATCATGTTCTTGTCAGCATCTGAATCTTCATCCTCAGGATCTGGCGTTCACGCTGCAGTGAACATTGCCTCCAAGGCTGGTGTAGGCACAAATCTAAGTTCAGTAACAGATTCAGCATCATTATCACTGTCTTCCTCTTCTTCATCAGCAACAGATTCTTTCGATTCTTCTCCTAATATGGCATTTATCGTGACATACAAATGCTCTCACAGAAGAGTATTTAGGTCCCTGGATACCACATGTAAATTAACGGTGGGGTGTTCCAGTGAGAATCCTCGTCCAGAGCCATCTAAACTAGACAAGCTTTTTTGAATATCTTCAATCCGTAGTCGGTTGAATCCAATGCAGAATTGGCAGTTGCGGAGAGCTGACTGTGTGTTACAAGTCTGCTTTCGAGCTCTCTTCTCTGTCCCATTGCCAATTTGCCAATCACTTTGCTTTCATAATAAATTTTGATAGAATATTTTTTTCACCACCTCTCTCTCTCTCTGCTCCCTCCTCTCCTTAGAATGTCTTGGCAATCCTTTGCTTTGACCTTTCCATAGGAACTCTAACATTTGTCAAATTCCTACAAAAACCCTTAGGAAAATTTGAAATTTCACTGGATGCTATACATGAATTTGGAAAGAGTTGGAATTTTTAAGATTCGAGTTTTCCTATCCACTAAGGTATACTCTTTGTTTAGATGTTCTTTAATGGCTTATGATACAGTTTTATAATTTTCTCCATGAAAGTTTTAAACATATTTCATTATTTTAACTACTTTATGATTTTGTTGCTATAGAAAATAGCATTTTCTTGAAAAGTAGGCTTTCTAACTTTTTGGTTTTTGCTGGTGTACAGAAATGCAATTGAAATTTGAATATTGATTTTATATCCAGTCACTTTGCTACACTCTTAATAATTTGAATAATTTCTTTAAAAAAAACTTTGTATTTTAATATCACCTGTGAATAAATATAATTCATTTTCTTCATTTTTAATCCTTATTTCCTTTTGTTGATATTCTTCCCTTATAGCACTAGCTGGGACAGGAAAATATAGTTGGGCTAGGTTGGGGTATCTCAATGTGCTAGAATCAAAGTACCATGTTGAATATAAGAGGTTATAGTAGTTATCTTTTTCTCAATACTGATTTTCAAGTGGAAAACTTCTAAAATTTCTCCAGTAGGTATGATACTACAGTAGTTTTTGGTAAATACCCTTTTCCAGGTAAGAAAGTGTATTTTTTACATGAATTTTTTAGCACCTGGTTGTATTCTAGCAGAAGGAGACTTTAGATTTATCTAGTTAGCCAAAATGCTTGGACATTCATTTTTTTTATACAAACTCCACACTTACCTAGTTCTTAAGAAATGGGTGTCATTCCTGGAAGGAAAAAGGTCGGCGACTAAACTGCTCTTATAATTAGAAGATTCTGGCCAGATACTTAGTGGCTGTTGTGACACTAAGTAATTGCTACATGGAACTTTTTGCCAGAAGTCACATGCCAGAGACTGGAGAAATTGAATTTCAGTGGGCAGTAGAAATGCCAATAAATGATAAAATGGTGGAAAATGCTGGTGATTGAGAAATACTGCCAACTAAAATGAAAGTCTGAACTGCCTGGTTTATGGCACAATACTTCATTGCTGTAGAGAGAGTACAGTTTGAGGTGGTCAGTTACTGGGAATTATATATCAAACTAATGACCAAGTTGAATACTCCATCTAGATGTTCAGCCTGGAAGAGCTATTACATCATATCGTCCACCAGGGGGCAATAGTGTGGTGCTTGGCGCTACTAAGCTCCTGAATGCTTGAGCTGAAAAAGCGACAGTGCCACCTTGGAGCACCGCGGGTGAGGCAGGTATTCTCCCTTGAAGTGAGACTGCGTGGTAAAAGCCTCAACCCCGATCAGGCTGACAGTGGGCAGGATGTGTCACAGTGGGATCATAACTTTCTTCACCATTCATTACTGGACATTTTTCAAACTTTTGAATGGGTGGAACAGATTCTGTAATTACTGAGGCTGCACAAAATTTTGGAGGTACAAAACAGTCCCAAGTTTGTCTCAATTGTGGTGAAGAGTGTGACCTGTCCTGTAACTGTAAGGGAAAAAACGGAATCGCTTTCTAGACAGGATGGGTAGGGGGGCCAGGATAGTTATATTTGCTCCTTTATGAAGCCCCTTTCTCTCGGCTCCAAAGTTTGTGATGCGGTGGGCATACCTGTTCATATTGTTTTGCTTTTTTTGTTTGTTTTATTGTTTGTCTTTTCCTTATTGGTTTGCGGATTCTTTGTAAATATCGTATCCTAATCTTTTGTTAGGTGTATGCATTGCAAATATTTTCTCTTTGTTTATAATTTATCTTTTCACTTTGTTTATGGTGTCTTTTAAAATGTAGATGTAATGTACAAAAATTATTAATTTTATCATTCTTGATCTTATTGCGCTTATGTCTTGTTTAAGAATTTTTTTCCTACCCCATGATGGTAGAAAACTCTCCTATATTTTCTGCTAAAAATGTGAGATTTTTGCTTTTTACATTTTGGTAAAGACCTATAATCCATCTGGAATTTTTTTCATGTATGGTAAAGAGTAGGAATATGATTTTACTTTTTTTCATTCAGATTTCATTATCACTTCTAAGAAAGAATAATTCTTTAATATAATAAAATATTCAATCAGTATTAAAATTTCCTATTGTCTCATGTCATCAAGGATGTATTTTTCCTTCCATCCATCCATCCATCCATCCATCCATCCATCCATCCATCCATCCATCCATCCATCCATCCCTCTATCAGAGTTTGTTTGAACCATCATGGAAAGGGTCTCTGCTCAAGGTAGCACTCAAAGACCAGGGCCAACAGAGGACCCACATTAAATTCCACAAATTGTGATCAGTTGCTATGTCTTTTAATACTCTTTTAATCTATGTTTCCCATTTGTTATGGACTGAATATTGTGTCCTCCTAAAGTTTTCATGTTGCAACCCTACCCCCCAATATGATGGAATTAGGAAGTATTTGGGAATTAGGATTAGACGAGGTCATAAGGGTGGAGCCCTCATGAAAGGGATTGGTGCCCTTATAGTAGCCACAAGAGAGCTTGCTTCCTCTGCTCTGCTCTCTGAGTGTGAGGATATAACCAGAGGTTGTCAGTTTGCAACCCAAAAGACAGCCCTTGCCAGAACTCGACCATGGTGTTACCCCAATCTGGAGCTTCTAACCTCTGGAACTGTGAGAAAAAAATATCTATTGTTTATAAGCCATCCAATCTGTGGTACTTTGTTATAGCAGCCCAAACAAAGATACCATCCATTTTATCTTTTTCTTGCAACTTATATGTTATGATGCAGAAACCAGCTTATTTTATATATGGTTTCTCACAGTCTGTATTTGGCTGATTGCATCTTCATGGTATATTTTAACATTTTCTTCCGTCCTCCCTCTTTCTTGTAAATTGTTAGTTGTCTTTAGAGGCTTGGCCAGATTCAGGTGAGAAATTTTTGACAAAACTTTGTTTGGGTGCAAAATAGTTTGTAGGCAAAGTTTTGTGGTTACTTCAGGAGGCAGATAATGACTGAATGTCTCTCTGCATTCACATTCAACTTCCTTCATTTTTATCCTGATAGCCAGTGGATCCTCCATGGCCCAGACTTGTCCTTTGCATTTCCTCATTAAGGGTTGGACTCTTTCTGGAGTGGGGAGGTATTATTTGTGTTCTGCCTCCTCTTTTCTACACAGTCTGTGCCTGATTCTGTCTTGTGATGTGGGCTCTGGATCTGGCTCTGATGGTTCTGGATGTTTATTTCCCTACTACCTATGTATGAATGCTTGCCATATTCTTTGACTCAGTTATGCTGTAGGCATAGGTTATGGATGGTTTTATTTACTCTGTTGATTTTTTGTAAGATATGGGGGGAGATTTATATCTAGATAGATCCCACAATCCAACATTCTACAGAATTAGTTTGTCTAATTTTTAGTTTGTCTCCCCTCCCCCCAAAGACCCACTCCTTCTTGTATTGTCACCTCTCCCAGGGTGATGGAGATGCAAAGGATTACTCAAAGCCCATTTCTTCTGAGCAGTGAGAAGCCCTGAAGGGGTTAATTCCCAGGGACCCTCAAGAGAGGGTCACCAAGGACATCTGCCCTCAGAGCCAGCAATTTTGCTGTGTTACCATTCTTTATCTACAACAGAGACTTTAGCCTGGGGAAAGTTTCCTGCCTTTCACAAGCTAAGTAAGCATCTATGTGTAATTTTAAAAAGTTAGGCTGTACCTGAAACTACAGGGCCTTGGAAGCTAGGCCCTGTGAAATACATTTGCTTTATTAATGTTAGTGCCCTCCACATTGTATGTCATTCATTCCTCTGGATTCTAGTTCTTGTTTTCTGAAGTATATCAGTGAACGCTCATGTGTCAGTTGGGGTAGGCAAAGTCATTGGGAAGTAATTCCCACATGGACTTAATACAACAAGGATTTATTCCTTGATCACAACCACATTCAACACAAGTTGGAGGGAGCTCTGCTCAGTGTGGTTATTCAGAGATGAAAGCTGGTGGAGGTCCCTTCTCAATATGCTCCTCTGTGATTACTGTGGCAACGTGGCTGTACACAGGGTCTTACAAACTCCACCTAGAAATGACATATCACACTTTTTCTTATGTTTTCTTGGTCAGAACAAGTCATCTAGCCATGACTAACTCAAAAGGGCTGAAGGAGTGAATCAGGAGAGTTGGGAACAGTCCTAGTGATTATCCCTGTCTGTACTTCAGTGTGTACATCACATCACAAACTAGGATTCAGAAACGTTAACTAGAGGTCAATATTTGTTTACATTTCTGAGGTAAAATTTAGATATAGTGAAATGAAAAAGTCTTAAGTGTACTCTTCGGTCCTTTGGTGAGTTTTGACAAATGCATAAACTGGTGTAACCCAAACCTCTGTCAAAATATAGATCATTCCTATCACATCAGAAAATTCTATTGTGTTCCTTCCCAATCACTTCTGGTCTCAACCCCCAAAGACAACCACCGTCCTGACATTTTTACCACTGTAGATTAGTTTTAGAACTTCATAAAAATAAAATCATGTCACATGTATTCTTTTGTGTTTAGTTTCTTTCACAAAGCATAATGCTTTTGATATTCATCCATGTTGTTGAGAGTATCAGTCGCTTGTTTCTTTTGCCGCTGAGTGCAGTTCTGTTGTATGAGTTTATCACAGTAGATCTATTATCCTATTCATAGGAACCTGAGCTGTTTCCAGTTTCTCCTATGAATAAAATTGCTGTGAACATTCCTGTAAAGTCTTCTTGTGAAAATATTCATCGAGTTCTCTTCAGGAGGTACCCAGGATTGGGAGTGCTGGGTCGTAGGGTAAACATATCTAATTTCTAATGACATTTCCAGACATTTTCCCAAAGTGGTGGCACCATTTTACACTTCCACCAACAACATATGAGAGTTAGAGCTGCTCCACATCCCTGGCAGTCTTAATTTTAGCCTTTTTGGGGGAATTGTGGTCAAGTATAGTTTTATGTTTATTTTATCCCGTCTAGGACTTGCTGTGCTTTTTAAATCTGAACACAACCCTTTCATCAATTCTGCAGATTCAGTCTCTAGCTCTTCAAACATTGCGTCTTTCCCATTCTCCATAGCTCTTTTTTTGGAACTCCTACTAGAGGTATTGGAACTTTTTATTCTTTTCTCATTGTACAACTGTTCTTTCACATTTTCCAACTCCTTATATCTCTATAGTTCATTTCAGGAAAGTTCCTGAGATCTGTTTTTCAGTTTTCTAATTTTTCATTCAATGGTGTGTAATTTGCTGTTTAACATACAATTGAGTTTTCTCCTGTTTTGACTCCTTTTCCTTTTCTTCTATTCTAAAATTTATCTTTTCTATTTTCAAATTTTTAATTTTTTAAAAAAAGTTTTTGTTGAAACATATTGATTGTACATATTTATGGGGTCTAGCATGATATTTCCGTACATGCATATAAAGTGTGATGATCTAAACAGGGTAATTAGCATATTTATCATTGCAAAACTTAATCATTTCTTTGTGACGTACACATTTGATTTCCTTTCTTCTAGTTTGGTAACATGCAGTAAACCATTGTTAATTATCGATTCCTGGGTCAACTGTACACCAATAGGACTTTTTCCCTATCTAGCTGTAATTTTGTGTCCAATAACCAGCCTCTCATTATCCCCCTTTACCTCTTCCTTTTCCCACCTCTAGTAACCACAGTTCTCTCTGTTTTTAGCAGTTCAACTTACTATTATTATTATTTGTTTATTGTTTTGTTTTGTTTTTTTCTGCTTTTTAGCTCCCACATATGAGTGAAAAAATGTGGTATTTCTGCTTCTGTCCTTGGCTTATTTCATGCAACATAATTTTTTCCAAGCTCATCTGTGTTGCTTCCAATGGCAGAATTTCATTGTTTTCTATGGCTGAAAACATTGTGTATTTGCACCACATTTTTTTATCAGTCATCTGTTGATGGACGTTTAGGGTGTTTTCATATCTTTTTTTTTCACTTTTATTTATATTTATTTTTGTGGAGTATAGTGTGTTGTTTCAATACATGCATATACTGCACAATGATTCACTTAGGGTAGATAGCATAGTATTCTACTTTCCTTACTGTACTTTGTGCTTGTATGAAAACCACTTTTTTCTTTTTTTGGGATTCCACATGTGAATAAGACCATGCAGTATTTGTCTTTCTGTGCCTGACTTTCTTCAGTTAACATGACAGTTTCCAGTTCCACCCTTGTTACTGCAAATGATAGGATACCATTTCTTTTTATAGCTGAATAGTATTCCATTGTATATATATATACCACAGTTTTTTTACCCATTCATTCACTGATGGGCATTTTGGTTGATTCCATCTATTGGCTATTTTGATTAGCATTGTGATGAACATGGGACTGCAGGTGTCTTTTTGATATATTGTTTTCATTTCCTTTGGGTATATACCCAATAGTGGGATAGCGGGGTCTGTACCAGTTGACATTCCCACAACAATGTAGGAGGGTTCCCTTTTCTCCACATCCTCACCAGCATCTGTTATTTTCTGTTTTGTGGCCATTCTAACTGGAGTGAGATTAAATCTCTTTGTGGCTTTAATTTGCATTTCCCTGATGATGGGTGATGTTGAGCATTTTTTCATGTATTTGTTGGCCATTTGTATGTCTTCTTTTGAGAAATCTCTGTTCAGATACTTGGCCCATTTTTTTAATTGGGATTTTTTTTTTTTTTTGGCTGTTGAATTGTTTGAGTTCCTTATATATTCTGGATATTAGTCCCTTGTCTAAAGTATGGTTTGCAAACATTTTCTCCCCTTCTGTAGGTTGTCTCTTCACTTTGTTGATAGTGTCCCTTGCTGTGCAGAAGATATTTAATTTACTGTAATCCCATTTGAGTATTTTTGCTTTAGTTGTTTGTGCCCTTGTGGTCTCATTCAAAAAGGCGCTGCCCACTCCCATTTCATGTAGTGTTTTCCCCTAATAGTTTCATAGTTTTGAGTCTTAAGTTTAGGTCTTTCATCCATTCTGAATTGATTTTTGTGTACAGTAAGAGATAGGGGTCTAGTTTTAATCTTCTGTATGCAGATATCCAGTGTTTCCAGAACCATTTGTTGAAGAGGCTGTCCTTTTCCCATTGTGTATTCTTAGCACCTTCAGTGAAAATCAGTTGGCTGTAAGTGTGCAGATTTCTTTCTGGGCTCTCTATTCTGTTCCATTAGTCTATTGTCTATTTTTATGCCAGTACCATGCTGTTTTGGTTATTATAGCTTTATAGAGTATTTTAAAGTCAGGAAGTGTAATGCCTTCGACTTTGCTCTTTTTGTTCAAGATTGGTTTCACTATATCAGGTCTTTTAAGTTTCCATACAAATTTTAAGATTTTTTTTTTCTATTTCTATAATGAATGTTATTGGTATTTTGATAGAGATTGCATTGAATGTGCAGATTGCTTTGGGTAATATGAACATTGATGTTAATTCTCTTGACTCATGAACATGGGATATCTTTCCATTTATTTGTGTCCTTTTCAATTTTTGTCAGCAATGTTTTATAATTTTCATTTGGTTAAATTTACTCCTAGGTATTTCATTTTTTGGTAGCTATTGCAAATGGTATTACTACTTTCTTGGTTTTTTCCAGCTATTTCATTATTGTTGTATAGGAGGCTATTGATTTTTTTGTGTTGATTTTGTATCCTGCCACTGTACTGAGTTCATTCATTAATTCTAGTAACTTTTGGTGAAGTCTTTAGGGTTTTCTGTGTATATGATCATGTCATCTTCCAATAAAAGATAATTTGGCTTCCTCCTTTCTAATTTGAATGCCCCTTATTGCTTTCTCTTGCTTTATTGCACTGGTTAGAACTTCTAGTACTATGTTGAATAAGAGTGGGGAAAGTGGGCATCTTTGTTTTGTTCCAGATCTTACAAGAAAAGCCTCCAACATTTGTTCATTCAGTATGATATTAGCTGTGGGTTTGTCACATATGGCCTTTATTGTGTTGAGGTACATTCCTTCATTGCCTAGTTTGTTGAGTGTTTTTATCATGAAGGGGTGTTTGATTTTATCAAATATTTTTTATGCATCTATTGAAATGACCTTATGGCATTTTTCCTTCATTCTGTTGATATGTTATATCACATTTATTGTTTTGTGTGTGTTGAACCATCCTTGCATCCCTGGGATGAATTCCACTTGACCGTGATAAATGATCTTTTTAATGTATTGTTGGATTGTTTGCTAGTATTTTGTTGAGGATCTTCACATCTGTGTATGAGGTTAATGTTGGCCTCATAGAATGAGTTTGGAAGTACTCCCTCCTCTTCAATTTTTTGGAAGGGTTTGTGAAGAATTGGTATTAGTTCTTCTTTAAATGTTTGGTAGAATTTGGTAGTGAAGCCATCTGTTCCTGAAGTTTTCTTTGTTGGGAGACTTTTTATTACTGCTTCAATCTATTGTTTGTTATTGGTCTGTTTAGGTTTTCCATTTCTTAATAATTCAACCTTGGTAAGTTGTATGTGTCCAGGAATATATCCATTTCTTCTAGGTTTTCCAGTTTGTTCTCATATAGTTGTTCATAGTAGTCTCTTATGATCTTTGTTTTTCTGTGGTAGCAGTTGTAATGTTTCCTTTTTCATTTCTGATTTTATTTATCTGAATCTTCTTTTTTTCTTCATTAGTGTGGATAAAGGATTATTGATTTTGTTTATCTTTTTGAAAAACCAATTTAAAAAAAAATTTCTAATTTATTTATTTTTGCTCTGACCTTTGTTTCATATCTTGGTTAAAGCAAATTTACTTTTAAGTCTCTATCTAATCTAATCCTATTCTTATATTTGTTTTGTCTGCTGAATCTCACTCAGGGTCAGTTGTTTCTCTGTTTATAAATTTGGATCTTGATCTTATAATCAGCAAAACCTTATCTGTGGGAATTCTACATAGCTTGGTTTGTTTACTTTTCCCTTCACAGAGGTTTTGTAATTTTTATTCTAGGCTCCCCTGTGTATCACTGGGTATGGACCATTTTTAATTTTAGTTCCCTGTTCTGCTGTCTCTGGACTTTACAGAGAGTATATATTTAACCCCAAGCCCACATTAGGGCTGGCTTGCAGTTAAAAATTCTCGAGGGGAACTTTATTCCTTGCAGAGCCTAGAAAGAGACAGTACACCAGCCTTGCCATCCTCTGAGAGTGGTGCTTTCCAGTCTATCCTCTGAGAATGAAACCAAGAATCATGGCTTTATGTGGGATCTCATTTCCAACCCCCTACCTTAATGGAAATCAAACACGATCTCCATTCTCCATGTCATCATCAGATCCAAGCTCCATGTTGATGACTGACTGTTGTTCTTCCTTCAGGGCAGCCAAAGAATCACTACATGGTTCTATACACTAGTTTTTAATTCCTCAATTTTGGGCTTTTCTGGTTTTCAATATTTTTTTGGGAGTTCAGATTTTCTTTGAAACAGATGTTTATTATGTCTTGCTCTATATTTCTAGGGTTTATGGTAAACAGGAGAGTTTTTAAAAGATGTTATTGTGGTAGATATTCTCCAAATATGGCTGCCATCAATTTCCCCCATTGTTATAGTTCATGCTGCTCCTCACAAAGAAGCAAGTCTACTTTCCCTATGTTTGAGTCTTACCAATAGATGTGTTGGAAATAATATTCTGAGACTTGTTAGCCAAGGTCTTAAGAATTCTGGAAACTTCTGCATTTTTTCCATTGGAACCCAGCCACCATGTTATAAGGAAGTCTAGACTAGGCTAATGAACAATTAGTAGCCATAAGGAAAGAAGCCCTAGGAATAGGAAGGCATCTTTGACATTCCTGCTCCAACCCAGTTCCAAGGTAAATGTAGGTAGTACATTAGTAATCTTGGCTGACATGTGAAGCAGAACAAGCCGGCTCAGCCATGCAAATTCTTGACTCATGGGATCATGGAAAAAAAAACAAATTATTGTTATTTTAAGCAATTAAATTTTAGGGTGGTTAGTTTCACATTAACAGATAGTGAAAGCTATAACAATCAAAACAGCATGGTATGGACATAAAATGTTAATGTTTCACATTAACAGATAGAGAAAGCTATAATAATCAAAACAGCGTGGTACTGACACATAGACCAATCGAACAGAATAGAGAACCTAGAAATAAATTCATGCATTTATGGTCAATTAATTTTCAATGAAGACATCAAGAACACACAATGGGGAAAGGACAGACTCTTCGATAAATGGTGCTGAGAAAACTGGATATCCACACGCACAAGAATGAAATCAGACCCTTATCTCACATTTTATACAAAAAAATCAACTCAAAATGGATTAAAGACTTAAAGGTAAGACCTGAAACTATAAAACTAGTAGAAGAAAACATAAAGGAAAACTCCATGACCTTGGTCTGGGCAAAGATTATTTTGGGTATGACCTCAAGAGTACAGGCAACAAAAGCAAAAATAGACAAATGGGATTATATCAAACTAAAATTCTCCTGCACAGCAAAAATCAATCAACAGAGAGAGGAGCCAACCTATGGAATGGGAGAATAAATTTGCAAATCATGAATCTGATAAGAAGTTAATAACCAAAACACTAGCATATAAGGAACTCAAACAACTCATTAGGAAGAAAATAATCTGATTAAAAAATGGTTAAAGTACTTGAATAGACATTTCTCAAAAGAAGACATACAAATGGTCAAAAGTGCTCGACATCACTAATCATCAGGGAAATGTAAATTAAAACCAGGAGATATCATTTCATATGCCTATTAGAATGACTATTATTAAAAAGATGAAAGATAACAAGTGTTGGTGAAGATGTGGAGAAAAGGGAACCCTTCATGCCGTTTGTGGGAATGTAAATTAGCAGTCATTGTGGAAAACAGTATGAAACTTCCTTAAAAAATTAAAAATAGAACTACCATATGATCCAGCAATCCCACTACTGGGTATATATCCAAAGGAAATGAAATCAGTATGTTGAAAAGATCTCTGCACTCCCATGTCCATTGCAGCGTTATTCACAATAACCAAGATATGAAATCAACCTAAGGTCCATCAACAGATGAATGGATAAAGAAAATGTGGTGTGCATATATATAATGAAATACTATTTAGCCTTTTTTAAAAAGGAAAATCTTGTCATTTGCCAAAACATGGATGAATGTGGAGGACATTATGTTAAGTGAAGTAAGCCAGGCACAATTACTGCATAATCTCATTATAGGTGGAGTATAAAAAAGTCAAACTCATAGTAACAGAGAGTAGAATGGTGGTTACCAGAGGCTGGAAGGTCAGGTGGGGCTTGGAATGTGGAGATATTGGTCAAAAACTACAAAATTTCAGTTAGACAGGAAAAATAAGTTCAAGAGTCTACTGTACATCATGGTGATACAGTTAATAACAACATATTGCATGTTTGAAAATTGCTAAGAGAGTAGATTTGAAGTTTTCTCACCACAAAAAATAAGTATATGAAGTAATGCATGTGTTAAATAGCTTGATTTAGCCATTCTACAATGTTTATATACACCGTTATGTTGTACAGCATAAATACATATTATTTTTATTTGTCAATTAAAAAAATAGATGGGATAGTACCATTTGCAAGAAAACAGAGGATCTTTCTAACGTATAAATTTAACATATTATGTTTTCAATGCATCACCTGCCCAGAGTATAGTGGAAAATAGACACAAACACATATAATGTAGATACGATTCAAGCATGCACAACAATGCCAGGAGGGTTACCCAACCCAGTCTTGGGGGAGGGGAAGAAGGGGTCATGACCCATAGAGTTATTCATAGTCTTTTGCTTGACTAACTTTCTTATTTCTTTTGGACAAAGGACTATTTCTCATTATTTTTGAATGTCTAGGGCCTACTAGACATCAGGTAGACATTTGGTATGTAATTGGTGGATGAACTGAATGTAGCCTAATCTGGAAAGTATGTAAGTCACATTGTTCCTAATCTCATTTTACTAACGGTATAAAATTGATATAGCCTTAAAATAAATTTTCCATGATGAGGCTTGACTACACAATACTGAAATGTGGTATAGTGTGATTTCAAGTGCCTTATGAAATAAAACCCCAAGTATTCTGTCTCACCCTCTTGCTTGAGCATCTAATTTCAATGTAAGTATGTTACTCATTCAGCTAAGGGCTTTGAAGTTAGCCAAATTTCACCTCTCCATTCCAAGGGATGAGCTGTGATGAGCCATTTCACCCTACTATGTACGGATTTCATCTTTCCAGTGAGCTTGTTTGAATGGAAAGAAGAGAAAGAGGAAACCTTAGGGTGCGAAGGGAACTACTAAGGACAATCACTGCATACCAACAGTTTAGTGGAGGGGCTGGTCCTGGCCCTGTTTTTAAAAATAAAACACAGAAAGATGGTATATATTGTTCACACTCCATGTATTAGTTTGATTCTGTTGCTTATAACAGAATACTTGTAACTGTGCAATTTATAAAGAAACGAAATTTCTTTCTTTCTGTTTTGGAAGCTGGGAAGACCAGGGTCCAGGAGTGCATCTAGTGCAAGCCTTCCTCTGGGTGGGAACTCTATACAGGGTCCCTTAGCGACCAGGGTATCACATGGTGAGAGAATGGGCAGAGTTTTCTCATGTGCTCTTTATAAAACCACCAGTCCACCCCCATGATAACTCTTTACTCCATGAATGGATTAATCCATTCATGAGGGCAGTCATCCCAATCTAGGCCCTACCTTTTAAACATCATAATTGGAATTCTCACCCTCTTAACACGGTTACAATGGGGATCAAGTTTCCAACACAGGAACTTTTGGAGGACGGATTTGATCCACAGCACTCCATATATGTCCACACATTTGCTCAAGCAAAGAATATTCATTTCACCTAAAGTTTGAGATCCATTATTTTGTAAAAAGTACTCTGTATACTTTTAGAAAAAAGGACATTATAGCTCTTCTTGATATGTTGGGGTTTTTTTTAACAAGTCTTTCTAATTAATTTATTTTTAAAAATTGTGATAAAATACATCCCATAAAATTTACCATTTTAACCATCTTTAAGTGTGAAGTTCAGTAGCATTAAGTACATTTACATTGTTGTGTGATCATCAGCAGCACCATCCATCTCCAGAACTTTTTTCACCTTGCGAAACTGAAACTCTGCACTTGTCATACAGTAACTCATTTCCCCTACCTCTAGTCTCTCACAGCCACCATTCTACTGTCTCTGTGAATTTGACTACTGTGGAATATATTATAAAGCATATGTACTTCACAGGGCCTGGTTTTTCAAAGCCTTGCAGTTTCAAATATTAACCTCGCAAGGACTGGAAATTTCCCTCAGGCTATAAGTCTCTGTTGCAAGATAAGGATTGTGGCACAGCAGGTTGCTGGCTCAAAGACAGACCAGTTACTGATTGTTACGTAAAGATACTGAGAAATTGCTATAGGAAGGAATGTTTGCTAAGATCAAACTGTTGTTGATAGGACCACTTAATTGTCTACTGGAATGTCATCTGGCTTGTTTCACTGAAAGTTACCAGCCTATACTGTTAAACTATAACCCCACCTTTGTTCTCTTCCTGTAACTTCCTGGTCTGGAAAATAAATGCAGGAAGAGAACCCCAATTCAGTGTTAATTTCCCTAGGAAGGAATGCCTCTCCCTTGAGGGTTCCAGGAGATTAACCACTTCGGGGCTTCTCACTGCTCAGAAGAGATGGGCTTTGAATAATCCTTTCATCTCTGTCACCCAGGGTAAGAGGGGTGACAAATCCGTGGGGGGTGAAGCAACACAAAGCAACGGACTACTCTAAGTACTTTTATTTATTTATTTATTTATTTATTTATTTATTCATTCATTCATTTATTTATTTTAAATCCTATATAAGGATGACTGGTAAGGGGATCTCAACCTTTGGCTTGGTGTTGTCAGCACCACACTAAGCCAGTGAGCTAACTGGCCATCCCTATATAGGATCCGAACCTGTGGCCTTGGTGTTATCAGCACCGCAGTCTCTCAAGTGAGCCATGGGCCGGACCTATTGTTTTTTTATTTAAAAAAAATTATTAATATTATTTTTTACATTCTATGATCTTGTTGTGAAGCAATTGAGAGGGAAGGAGAGAGGGGAAAGGGGAAGGAAATAGGATGGAAGGAGAAAGGAGGAGGGGTGGGCTTGAAGACTGTGGCACCCCCCTCATTCCCACAGGGGAAACCAGGGCACTTCCAGCAGTGACTTGGTCATTGCTGGGCTGGGTGCAGATGTCAGAGGGGTGTGGCTAAAGCCCTAGCCCCGCACCACCCCAGCTTGGGAGCCTGGGGCACTTCTTATGGCAGCTTGTTAGTCTTTGCTGGGCTGGTTGTGTGTGTTGTGGGGGCATGGCCGAGGCTCGAGGCCCCCATGCTTGGGACTGGTTGTGGCTGTGAGGGGCCATGGCTGAGGCCCCCAGCCCTCCCACTCTCTGGCTTAGTAGCCCAGGGGACTTCTGGTCCTTCTAGTTGTTATAGGTGTTCTTTTATGATGTAAGACCTTTACTAGTTAATATCAAACTTTTTCTCTAGTTGTGGGTATTTTGTTTTTTTCTTTCAGCTCTATGTTGGGTTATTTGCTGTTCCCACCACTTAAACTCTGCACTGGAACTAATTTGTTGTCCTTTACTTGCTTCTAAAATGGGGGAACTTCCTGCAGAGACCAGCACTTGAGCTCTGTGGTTGAGCTAAATTGCTGTTTTGCTGCTGATTCCCTGGGGAAGGTTTTTGTGCAGCTCAAGTTTTAATGGTTGCCTTTATAGGTGCTTTCCGGCTCTTGTGAGATCTGCTACAACTGGGTTGTATGGGAACTCTGGTTTGGGTTCGAGTCTTTCAACAAACTGCACCCCCTACAGTTCTGCATTCCTGACCAGTCTCCACTGAGTGGTCTTATGCTGTTTGGGGGGCAGATCAGCTGTCTTTGCTGTGCCCCAGTGTTCCCCCTGTGGGCCCATCTCCCCCACCACCCGTGCTCCAAACATTTCCCATGGGACAGACGCTGTGCCAGTCACTTGCAATGACTCACTGGCCTTTGAGTGGCTCCTTTTTATCAGTTGTTCTGGCTCCTCACTCCTGTGTGGGTCCACGGGATCCCAATAGTAGTATTGCTGGCCTGGTGGCCACCAAGGCCCTCTTCTCCCCTGCAGCATCCAAGCAACTCCATCTGAAGGGCACAGCTGTGGTTCTTGCCAGCTCCTGCTCCATGCACTCAGCAGCTCCAGCCTTGAAGCAGCCAGGGCTTGAAATGGTGGGAGCGGTTCTTTCTTTCTTTCATCATGTCTTCTCTTGCCTTCATGGACTCCGTAGGTCTCTCCTCCTCTTCCCTTGAGTTGTAGTGGCCCCTGCTTGGCCGCTGTTGCATTTTAGTAGTTGTAAATTGGTTGATTTGTGAGAGAGAGTGACGCTGGGGACCGTCCATTCTACCATCTTGACCAGAAGCCCTCTACTCTTAAGTGCTTTATATGAGAGGAATCATACAGGATTTGTCCTTTTGTGACTGGCTTAATTCACTTCACATAATGTCTTCAAGGTTCACCTATGTTTTAGCATGTGGCAGAATTTCCTTCATCTGTAAGGCTGAGTAATATTCTGTTGTATGAATATACTACATTTTGTTTATCTATCCCTCTGTCAAGGGACAGTTGGGTAGCTTTTACCTTTTGTCTATTGTGAATAATGCTGCTATGAACATGCCTGTACAAATATCTGCTCAAGCCTCGGCTTTCAATTCTTTTGGATATGTATCCAAAAGGGGAATTTCTGGATCATCAGGTAATCTATTTTTAATTTTTGAGGAACCAAAAAACTATTTTCCATAGTAGGTGCACCAATTTACATTCTCACCAGTATTGCACAAGAGTTCCAATTTCTCCACATCTTCATCAATGCTTTTTCTCTTTTTGATAATAGCTGTAACTAATGCTATCTCATTGTGATTTTTGATTTGTATTTCCCTGGAATGCTTTTTGATTTTGATTTTGTTTTTGACTTTTATGATTTTGACTCTAATGTTTGTTATTATTTCTTCTAAAGGAGTCAGACATAGCAAGACATAGAAAGCTGGGTGTAGAAAGAAAGATAACTCCTCTATATGAGAAAATAAAAATGGTTGGTATATGATTGTGAAAATTTGAGATAATTTTTTTTAACTTTAACACGTGCAAGAGTGAGACTAAATTTCCTTTTTTCTCCCATTAGAGACTGGAGATCCTTGCATAATGAGGTATAGTGCCAGCAGCCTCCAGGCGGCACTACAAGGCTGTGGGTTTTCCTGCACGGTGCCCTGGCTGCAGACATTGCTAGCAGGTTTAGGAATAGTTTGCCTGGGTCCTGTTTGTGGTCCCATTATTTCTCATTACTGGATAGAATTCCTAGGTGGGGAATTTGAGGAAGGAAACAGTGTCAGGGGTTTCTGTTAACTCTGCTGGGAGGCCTGAGGAGCAGTTAACAAAATTATAACTCTTGTGTATAAACTCAATTTAACCCTCAAGAGAATGACCTGAATACCTGAGGGTTCTAGGATTATATGAAGGTTATATAATCTTTTATTTCAGGGCCAGAAGGAGAGGAAATATTTATTATGGGCTAGGTATGGGGTTAGATGCTTTTCACATAGTAGCTTATAAATTATGTATTATTTTGTTTAACTAAAAAAAAAAAAATGGTAATTTGTCAAGGTCACATAGCTAATAAGTGCCAGAGCCAGAACTAAAATCCAGGTCCAGTTCTAAACTATGCTACCCCTGGAAATGTCTACCATGCATTGGGCATAATAATGGTCATTTTTATTATGCTTCCCTTAATGACTGAAAGGCAGATGATCTTTGGTATCCTTGGAAATGTCCTGGAATTTTGAGACACTCTAAAAACAACCCAGTTGAGAAAGGGTGCTGATTCTGGCTTGATATTTATTAAAAATGAGTAGCTGGATGTCCTATGACTTACGTACAAGTGCTTGAGCTCATCCAAGTCACAGAAGTAGACCTGGCATAGTTTTGTTTATCAGAACTAGATCCCAGAAAATGAAAACCTCAGAAAAATTAGGATTTTTATTTTTCAAACTCTTTGTGCAGTAGGTTGAATATAATAAGGCAGTGCAAGCCAAGAGGTAATTTTACCACTGTTTATGAGTTTTTGTTCAAACACCACTTTGGTTTTACCCCAAATATTGACCCCGAAAAAGCATTTAAAATATATTTAACATATAAAACCTGCCCGAAAATAACACCCGATGGCTTGTCATTTGATAACAATGCTCAGGAGCACCTTTTATCTAAGGATTTCACAGTGCTTTATACACTCATTAACTCACAGCCCATCTGTTTTACTCCATTTTATAGGAGAGAAATGAAGGCACCACAGAAACCAAGATACTGGTGCAATGAGTGGCTTAATAGGGAATTCCTCAAATTCTGAGCCATTATAAATTCTTTAGCCATTATATTCCTTGCTGTCTATATGTAGTGAATTCATATTAAATCAGGATGAATAGGTCTAAAACTATCCAGCTGATTATAAGAATCAACATCCTTTCTCAACTGGGTTGTTTTTAGACCTATCCATCGTGACTTAATATGAATTCACTGCATACAGAGAGCAAGGAATTTAATGGCTAAAATTATTGAGGGTCGAAATTTTAGAATCTGTAGTAAATACACTAAATATATATAAAAACATGCATTAGCTCTTTTATTTATTTATTTATTTTTAACTTTTATTTTGTCGATATACATTGTGGTTGATTATTGTTGCCCCTTACCAAAACCTCCCTCCCTCCTCCCTCTCCTCCCTCCCCCCCAACAATGTCCTTTCTGTTTGCTTGTCGTATCAACTTCAAGTAATTGTGGTTGTTATATCTTCTCCCCCCACCCCCCCGTATTTTTTTTTTGTGTGTGTGTGTGTGTGTGAATTTATATATTAATTTTTAGCTCCCACCAACAAGTGAGAACATGTGGTATTTCTCTTTCTGTGCCTTACTCGTTTCACTTAATATAATTCTCTCAAGGTCCATCCATGTTGTTGCAAATGGCAGTATTTCATTCGTTTTTATAGATGAGTAGTATTCCATTGTGTAGATGTACCACATTTTCCGTATCCACTCATCCGATGATGGACATTTGGGCTGGTTCCAACTCTTGGCTATTGTAAAGAGTGCTGCAATGTACATTGGGGGACAGGTATACCTTCGACTTGATGATTTCCATTCCTCTGGGTATATTCCCAGCAGTGGGATAGCTGGGTCATATGGCAGATCTATCTGCAATTGTTTGAGGAACCTCCATACCATTTTCCATAGAGGCTGCACCATTTTGCAGTCCCACCAACAATGTCTGAGAGTTCCTTTTTCTCCGCAACCTTGCCAGCATTTATTGTTCAGAGTCTTTTGGATTTTAGCCATCCTAACTGGGGTTAGATGGTATCTCAGTGTGGTTTTGATTTGCATTTATCTGATGCTGAGTGATGTTGAGCATTTTTTCATATGTCTGTTGGCCATTTGGATATCTTCCCTAGAGAAATGCCTACTTAGCTCTTTTGCCCATTTTTTAATTGGGTTGCTTGTTTTTTTCTTGTAAAGTTTGAGTTCCTTATATATTCTGGATATTAATCCTTTGTCAGATGTATATTTTGCAAATATTTTCTCCCACTCCGTTGGTTGTCTTTTCACTCTGTTAATTGTTTCTTTTGCTGTGCAGAAGCTTTTTAGTTTGATATAATCCCATTTGTTTATTTTTCCTTTGGTTGCCCATGCTTTTGGGGTCGTATTCATGAAGTCAGTGTCCAGTCCTATTTCCTGAAGTGTTTCTCCTATGTTTTCTTTAAGAAGTTTTATTATTTCAGGTTGTATATTTAAATCCTTAATCCATTTTGAGTTGATTTTAGTATATGGTGAGAGGTATGGGTCTAGTTTCATTCTCCTACATATGGATATCCAGTTATCCCAGCACCATTTGCTGAAGAGGCAGTCCCTTCCCCAGTGAATAGGCTTGGTGCCTTTGTCAAGATCAGATGGCAGTAAGTGTGTGGGTTGATTTCTGGATTCTCTATTCCATTCCATTGATCAGTGTGTCTGCTTTTATGCCAGTACCATACTGTTTTGGTTATTATAGCTTTGTAGTATAGCTTAAAGTCGGGTAGTGTTATGCTTCCGGCTTTATTTTTTTTGCTCAGCATTGCTTTGGCTGTGCGTGGTCTTTTATTATTCCATATAAATGTCTGGATAGTTCTTTCCATTTCTGAGAAAAATGTCTTTGGAATTTTGATGGAGATTGCATTGAATTTGTATATCACTTTGGGTAGTATGGACATTTTCACTATGTTGATTCTTCCAATCCAAGAGCATGGGATATCTTTCCATCTTCTTTTATCCTCTCTAATTTCTCTCAGCAGTGGTTTGTAGTTCTCATTATAGAGATTTTTCACCTCCTTGGTTAACTCAATTCCTAAGTATTTTATTTTTTTGGTGGCTATTATAAATGGGCAGGCTTTCTTGATTTCTCATTCTGCATGTTCACTATTGGAGAAAAGAAATGCTACTGATTTTTGTGTGTTGATTTTGTATCCTTCTACTGTGCTGAAATCATTTATCAATTCCAACAGTTTTTTTGTAGAGGCTTTCGGCTGTTTGATATATATGATCATGTCATCTGCAAACAGGGACAGTTTGACCTCATCTTTTCCAATCTGGATGCCCTTTATTTCCTTCTCTTCTCTGATTGCTCTGGCTAGTACTTCCAACAGTATGTTGAATAGGAGTGGTGAGAGTGGGCATCCTTGTCTAGTTCCTGTTCTTAAAGGGAAGGCTTTCAGCTTTTCCCCATTCAGGATGATATTGGCAGTGGGTTTGGCATATATGGCTTTAATTATGTTGAGATACTTTCCGTCCAAACCTAATTTATAGAGGGTCTTTGTCATGAATGAGTGTTGAATTTTATCAAATGCTTTTTCAGCATCTATAGAGATGATCATATGTTCCTTGTGTTTGAGTTTATTAATATGGTGTATCACATTTATTGATTTGCATATGTTGAACCAACCTTGCATCCCTGGGATGAATCCCACTTGATCATGGTGAATAATTTTACATATGTGTTGCTGTATTCTGTTTGCTAGTATTTTAGTGAGGATTTTTGCATCTATATTCATCAAGGATATCGGCCTGTAGTTTTCTTTTTTGGTTATATCTTTACCTGGTTTTGGTATCAGGATGATGTTTGCTTCATAGAATGAGTTTGGGAGATTTGCGTCTGTTTCAATCTTTTGGAATAGTTTGTAAAGAATTGGTGTCAATTCCTGTTTGAATGTTTGGTAAAATTCTGCTGTGAATCCATCTGGTCCTGGGCTTTTCTTTGTTGGGAGCCTTCTGATAACAGCTTCAATCTCCTTTATTGTTATTGGTCTGTTCAAATTTTCTGTGTCTTCATGGTTCAGTTTTGGGAGATTGTGTGTGTCCAGAAATTTATCCATTTCCTCCAGATTTTCAAATTTGTTGGTGTATAGTTGTTTATAGTAGTCTTGAATGATTCCTTGTATTTCAGATGAATCAGTTGTAATATCGCCTTTTTCATTTCTAATTTTTGTTATTTGAATCTTCTCTCTTATTTTTTTTGTTAGCCATGCTAATGGTTTGTCAATTTTATTTATCTTTCCAAAAAACCAACTTTTTGATTCATTGGTCTTTTGTATTGTTTTGGGGTTTCAATTTCATTCAGTTCTGCTCTAATCTTAATGATTTCTTTCCGTCTGCTAACTTTAGGTTTGGATTGTTCTTGTTTTTCTAGTTCTTTAAGGTGAAGTGTTAGGTTGTTCACTTGCCATCTTTCCATTCTTCTGAGGTGAGCATTTAATGCCATAAATTTCCCCCTTAATACTGCTTTTGCAGTATCCCACAGGTTTTGGTATGATGTATCATTATTTTCATTAGTTTCAATACATTTTTTGATTTCCTGCTTGATTTCTTCTTGGACCCATATGTCATTAAGTAGAAAGTTGTTTAATTTCCATGTGTTTGTATAGTTTCCAGAGTTTCGCTTGTTATTAATTTCTAGTTTTAATCCATTGTGGTCTGAGAAAATACATGGGATAATTCCAATTTTTTTGAATTTATTGAGACTTGATTTGTGACCTAATATCCTGGAGAATGATCCATGTGCTGATGAGAAGAATGAATATTCTGAGGTGGTTGGATGGAATGTTCTGTAGATATCTGCCAAGTCCAATTGGTCTAGAGTATTGTTTAGATCTTGTGTTTCTCTACTGATTCTTTGTCTAGATGATCTGTCTAATATTGACAGTGGGGTGTTCAGGTCCCCTGCTATTATGGTATTAGTGTCTATTTCCTTCTTTAGGTCTAATAGAGTTTGTTTTATAAATCTGGTTGCTCCAACATTGGGTGCGTTCATATTTATGATTGTTATGTCTTCTTGATGGATCAGTCTTTTTATAAGTATGTAGTGTCCCTCATTGTCTCTTTTTGTGGTTTTTAGTTTAAAGTCTACTTTGTCAGATGTAAGAATAGCTACTCCAGCTCTTTTTTCTTTTCTGTTTGCATGGTAAATCTTTTTCCATCCTTTTACTCTTAGTCTACGTGGGTCTTTATGGGTGAGGTGGGTCTCTTGAAGGCAGCATATAGTTGAGTCCTCCTTTTTAATCCAGTCAGCCAGTTTGTGTCCTTTGATTGGGGAATTTAAGCCTTTTACATTAAGAGTTGTTATTGAAAAGTGTTGATTTATTCCTAGCATTTTATTGATTGTTGTTTGGTTGTCTTAGGTATCTTTTGTTCCTTGCGTTCTAATTTACTGTTTGTTTTCTGTGTTTGTTGGTTCCTTAGGTTGTAGATAGCCTTTTTGTTTGTTTGTTTTCTCTTCATGTATGCCATTTTTATTATACTAGTGGGTTTAGATTTTTCTTGGGTTTTTATGGCAGTGGTAGTTATTTTTCAGGAACCAAACCCAGTACTCCCTTGAGAATTTCTTGTAAGGGTGGTCGTGTTGTAGTGAACTCCCACAGTTTTTGTTTGTCTGAGAAATATACTATTTGCCCTTCATTTTGGAAGGATAGCCTTGCAGGGTAGAGTATTCCTGGCTGACAATCTCTGTCTTTTAGTATTTTGAATATATCATCCCATTCCTTTCTGGCTTTTAGGATTTGTGATGAAAAGTCTGATGTTAGCCTGATTGGGGCTCCCTTATAGGTGATTTGATGTTTCTCTCTTGCAGCTTTTAAGATTCTCTCTTTGTCTTTGAGTTTTGCCAATTTGACTATAACATGTCTTGGAGAAGACCTTTTTGGCTTGAATACGTTTGGAGATCATTGAGCTTCCTGGATCTGAAGATCTGTGATTCTTCCTATACCTGGGAATTTTTCTGTCACTATTTTGTTGAATATGTTTTCAATGCAATCTCCTTTTTCCTCCCCTTCTGGGATACCCATGACTCGGATATTTGAGCGCTTAAGATTGTCTGATATCTCTCTCAGATTTTCTTCAATGCCTTTGATTCTTTTTTCTTTTTTTTTTTTTTTTTGTCTGCTTTTGTTATTTCAAACAGCCCATCTTCAAGTTCAGAGGTTCTCTCTTCAACTTTGACAAGCCTGCTGGTTAAACTCTCCGTTGTGTTTTTTATTTCGCTGAATAACTTCTTCAGTTCGGCAAGTTCTGCTACATTTTTTTTCAGGGCATTGATTTCCTTGTACATTTCCTCTTTCAGGTCCTGTATACTTTTCCTCATTTCATCATGATGTCTAGCTGAGTTTTCTTGTATCTCTTTCAGTTTCCTTAGAATTATCACTTGAAATTCCTTGTCAGTCATTTCAAGGGCTTCTTGTTCTATAGGATCTAGAGTTTGAGATTTATTAACTTTTGGTGGTGTACCTTCTTGATTTTTTGTATTTCTGGTATCTTTTTTTTGATGTTTATTCATTGTGGCAGAGGGCTTCACAGTCCACTGGTTTGAGACTATTGACTAACTAAGATGTTGCTGTGGTTGCCAATTTGGTATGGCTACCTCCGTGACTGCTCAGTTGGCCTCTAGTGCCTTGTGTGTGTGGTTGCCTCGGGTCTTGGGCCTCTCCGGGGAGACACCTCTCTGGTCAGCTTGGACTCTGCTGGGCTGCTGGATCACGGGGCCGTACCGCAGGGTGTGTGGTCTTTGCTGAGCTTCCACTTCCCGTGCAGGAGTTCTCCCTGTTCCGTGCGCTCTGGCCCAGGCTGTTGGATCACGCAGTGGCGACCCCACAGGGTGTGTGGTTTCTGTCGAGTCTCCGCCTCCCTAGCCGTATGTCTCCCTGCTTTGTGCACGCTGGGCTGGGCTGGGACATGTCTTCTGCAACCCTCTTCTATCAGCTGGGCCTTCAAGACCCTGCTTGGCACCGCCTCACCCAGGAAGTTTACCAGGTTTCTGCTAGACGCAGATGACCAGTCGCTCTGGGTGCCTTTGTAGCACTGTGTATATCTTTCTCAGGACTTATCACCTTCCTCCTGGTTTCGCGGTTATTTGTGTACTTGTCTTATTCTCCACACCAGAGCATGAGCTCCTCGGGGGAGGAGCCCGCAGCACATGGTTCACCTTTGAATCCCCCTGGTGCGGACTGAGTCTGTTGCCTGCCCGCAGTCAGCTCTCCGGCAGGTTCAAGCGAACTCGGGAACTCTCCGATCACACTATTCCTAAACAGAAATTGGTTAGGCGTTTCTCTGAACTGGTGGCCGCAGAGATGGTATCTACCTCCCGGTAACAGGAAGTTTACCAGGGGCCGGAGCCCAGGGTGCGGTGGAGTGACAGTCGGCCCAGCCCGTACTTCCTGCCCTCCCATCACTGGCCGGGGACACCCCACACCACCAGCCCCGCCAAAGAACCATGGAGGGAGTGGGAGGGAAGGCCGGCCCACAGGCCCCAGGAAGCCCCGCGCCAGGGCAAGCAAGTGGGAAAGCTCAGTGAGGAGCCAAGCTGGGCGAGGAGGACAGGCTTGGCCGAGCCGGGCCGGAGCCACCACCACCTGAGAAAATGGAGGCAGTCCCAGGGCCGGTGAGTGCCCCAGTGGGGCAGGCGGAAGCCAGGCGGGCATCCGCCCCCCGAGCAGGGCCGGGCCAGGAGTCACTCACAGGACTGTGCCGAGTCAGGCGGCTCCCTCTTTGCCTCTGCATCGTCACTGTCCCCGTTCTCGGCTGCCGCCACCTCGAGCTGCTCACTCGGTCCCACGGCGTGGCTCGGGCGCTCCCAGGAATCTTCTTTTATTCCAGCCTGAAACCTCGAATCCTGAATAGGGCAGCTGGCTGCCTTCAGCACGGCCCCGGCCTCCTGGATCCTGGCAGCGTCAACAGTGGCCCCAGTGCCGTGTTCCCTGTTTAGAGACTCGCTTTTGCAGCTAAGAAACAGTTCTTTTCCTGCTCCATACTTCAAAGCTGTTGCCTGTAAATGAGGCAGCCTCTCCTGCCAAGGGCAAAGTGGTGGTCAGCCCCTGCGACTGGCCACCAGCAGCGGTCCTCCCTTAAGAGACAGCAAGAGGAAGGTCCACAAGTTTCCCGGCTGCCTAAGGCCCAGTGGCCGCCTTTTCTACCTCAGCTACTCCGTGCCAACTGTCGCAGCCACCGCCATCTTAGGATCCCATCCTGCCATATGCCGCATCAGCTCTTTTAGACCTTTAAAAATTCTGTGTGGTAGAAGCTATTATTGTGAAAATGAAAAAGCCGAGGACCAGAGATTTAAGTTATGTGCCCTCCATTTACAGTAAGTGATAGAGCCAGGATGCGAACCAGGAAAAGCCCATGTTCTTACTCATTGTGTGACACTGAGTCTCAACTTAGCAGATGGTCTTTGTCTTTAAACATATTGGAGCTTAATGGTTACAGAGAAAGCAGTTATTTCACTCTGATTTGTCTGAAGCTCTGTGTCAGTTATGAATTCCTTGGATGCAAGCAAACAGAAACTGTTCCTGGACAGACAGCATGGGAGGAAATGGGAGTTTATTGGTTAGCTAGGACAGAATTACTCATAGAATCTAAGAAAAGATGAGCAGCTGGGTCTTGGGAAAGACAGAGACAAGAGTAGTTTCAGAGTTTTAAGGAGCAACAACTAGTGGACAGTGTCTCAGGACACCACTGCCCAGTGAAGGATCTCTAATCCTCTCCACTTTTCAAGATCTAGTTCCTGGGAGAATCTGGAAGCCTGAGCTTGGATCACATGTTTATCTTCAGCCAGGGGTGGTGCAGGTGGCATTCCCAGGTGACCTCCAGGTGCTATAACTAGGGGAAGGGGGAACGGATGCTGGATGAACATGCATTGAACAAGACATTCCTCAGAAACAACGTGTGATGTGAGGCAGGTGTTTAAAGACAGATCAAGATAAGGCAGAGAAGGCAGAGAAAAGAAATCTGAAGATGCAATACCAGTTACTAATTTTTGGAAGAGAGTGGGACAAAAAAATCTCTATGGCTTTTCCTGCTCTAAAACTCACTCTAAAAAAGAAAAAGAAAAATTATAGGACTTCATTACTCAGACAATATCAGGTGGCAGTCTTCCTGGTGATGAATAAGTCCTCATTGGATCCCCCAGTCAGAATGAGGAAGTTCCAGTTGCTCAGTGGCTGTGTGTAATTCAACACCTAGAGAGCCTTGCCTTTAAAATTTTATGGGTTGTGAGCCATGCAAGGCTGATCCCAGAACAAACTGTCTGCTGGCGGCTTTACTTATCTTCAGTGTGCTGTTGGGGATCTGACCCTGCAGTCAGGGCCTGTCTTTCCTCATCTGATTTTTTGTCACAGTTCTGGGTTACTAAGGACCTTCACTGTTGACTATTTCAATCATTTGAATCAGGTACTGGAATCTTCTTCCATTCATTTTACCTTCCCTCTGAGACTCAACTGTTTTTGTTTTTTTGTTATCTATCGTAGGTTCTCTCCACTTTTCAAAGCAACAGCTAATTTGGGAATCTAGAATTTCTAAACACAATGCCTAACCTCCAAGGGAATAAAAAAAGCAAAGCTAAATTGTACACTCCTCTGAAGTTAGCTCTTCTCTTTTAAGTCCCCAGTGGAGACCATACCAGGCACTTACTGGTACTCAGCAAATTGATGAGTGTGTCTGTAATTTTGGCCAACTCTTTCAGCCTCCCTCTCTGTGTTTCCTCATCTGTGAATTGTGACAATGTTAAATGGCTCTTCAGGTATATTGGAAGGTGCACATGAGAACATTTACATTAAAATGCCTTGAAAAGTGAACTTCCTGTGTGTGTGTGTGTAGTGTCTGTGCTTTTGAAAAGCAGTACTTTCCCTATTGCCCCAAAACAGTGAGTTACACCCTGGTCACCAGAGCAGTAACTGAATATTTCAAACCATGTAGGAGGAGAAGGAAAAATTGACACTGGTAGGAGGATGAGGTGGTTAGTGGGAGCTATGTGACACAGGCAAGTTCTTAGCACCCCTTAAATGTCACTTTCTAGGTGCTCAGCCACTTCATCTTCATGGAATAGTGGCTGTGTTCCACGCAGAAGTTGGTTTATTGGTTGGATTCTAATTATGAGTAAAATAAACTACTTAAATTTTAGACACAGTACCGGTACAAATGGGACAAAAGAACAGTTTCAAATGACATCTCAATGAATATCAGCTTCACACAGTGTCTCTCAGCACACAGCTAAAGGATGCACTTGAGGTGGCCATCATAAACTCAAATTCGTTAGACTTACTAAATAATTCTGCAGGAGATGAAATAGAGCCAAAAAACACATAAGAAAATAGCAAAGGAGAGAAATCAAATGAAAAATTAAAAGGAGGCACTGACCCAAAATATGGACTGAATTTAAAAATAAATACAACTAACATTTACATTTGTTGAGCAAATTATATTTGTTGTACCAAACATTGTTCTAAGCTCCTTGTATATGACAAGTCATTTAATCCTCATAGCAATCCTATGAGGAAGGAATTATTGTTGCCATTTTACAGATGAGGCAACCAAGGCACAGAGAGGTTAATACTTCACTGTAGGTCACACAGTAAGCGGTAGAGCCAGAAGTTGAACCCAGGCAGGCAGTCTGCCTCATGCTTTTAACTACTAATTGAGATTAAATGAAAGTGCTTTGTGAATATCCAAGATCCATACAAAGTCAAGTTATTGTGGTCATGATTATGATTTGATCCATAGTATTTTTGAGTAGAAGGTCCATTAGAGATAAGATATCTGAACCCCTCATTTTGCACCTCTGGGGACAGGACAGGTTAACTGACCTGCTCAAGTTCACAGGTGAGCTCAAGTGGAATCTACATTTGCTCTACCTTAGGCACGGCTGTTATTAGCACCCCTGAACAGCCTTCCCACATTTTATGAGGAGCAGAGATTCTTATAACAATTTTGTTGCAATTCATTTCTTGTCCAAGCTTCATAAGGTAGTTCAAAGCATCGAAAGAAGGCAAGTGCTGATAAACTCAAGTAGGAAGTTAGATAACTGAATATAGAAGCAAACAGAAAACAATCTCTCAATCACTAAGCCCACTTTTTGGGGATGATTTATTCTTAAGATTCAGCAAGTCAGTATGTCTTCCTGACATTGTGGGCTACACATACAATTACTGTCCCCCACACCCAACCCAGCCACCACCACCAACATACTCATCTACATGCCGAGCCCCCCACAGTGTTCTCATGTTGGAAACACATCCACCCCCACCCCCTTCTGAGAGCTGTGTTCAGAGGCATCTGCTTCAAGGACTGCTTTCAATGTTTGTCATCCAATATTAAATGGAGATGTGCTAAAAAAAATTAGTTTTCATAAACAGGTTTTGACAGGTCTCCCTCTTTACTCCAGAAATGCTCCTGCATCTGAGGTTAACATCATCCAGTAGCGAATCCCAAATAATGTTTAAAGGAGGTAATTAGTAGGTATAACCTTAACGTTCCTGGGTCTTGCCAATCAGTGGGTACAAATGAGGTCACTGCAGCATTTACATCCATGTTTTACTGGCTTGGTGCAGGAGCCCTCACCTGGTCGTCTCCCAGCTCCCCAGGTGTTGGTGGGCTCTCCCACGAGTGTTCCGCATGTGTGGCACCTCATGGCATCTGTGCTGTCCCACTGCTCTGCTGGTGCTTGTGCTGATGGCTGTCCTGCGATTGCTTGGGGTAGAGGTGATGAGACCAAATCTTTCCCCTTGGAAATGAACCCAGACACTGGAGGCCAAAGCAGTGTCACTTGGAGCCCAGTGTGTTACAGAATTGAGAATAGCAGCCTCCTCTTGTCCAGGACCAGACCTGCATCCAGGGCATTGGGCTGGAGACAGGGTACGGGATGTCATGCCATTTCCAGTCCATTCTTGAGAAGCCAGAACTCTAAGGAAAGTGCCTCTCAGTGTCCATGAAGCCATAGATGGCAATACACAGCTAGGCTTCCAGGAGTCCGAATTGCATAAGAACTGAGTGCTGTAGGTGCAGATGTAAATTTTTCTCCGGAGCGGGTCCAATACTTTCAGCAGGTTCTCTCAGGGGTCCATGTTTTTTGGCTCTCCCCCTCCAAGGCTTGTTATCATGTGAAGCTCCTCAATCCATAGCTCTTTCCTCTCTTCCCAGGGGCTCTTCAGGTCCCTGCACTTTGGGCAGGTGGCCATATGAGAAACCTGTTTGCTCTGCTCTGCAAATAGGCTCCTCGCTGCAAGTTCTCCAAAGATTCTCAAATATGCCTGAACCCAATGGAAAACTGTGGCTCCAAAAGACATCCTTTCTATGTGAGTTTAATTAAACTTAGAAAAGGTAAGTTTGCACATTTTATTGCCAGTCCTCCTACATTTGTAGCAGAGGTTGTATTACCATTTTAAAACAGCCTTGGGGAAAAGGTTCTTTTTCTTAGAGAGAGTGACAACTTATTCTGGGGAAATGGTAGCAGTGGTAATAGAGTGTTGATTTAATTAATTTTACTGCCTATCTGCATCGCCTGGGAACAGGTAAAATAACTGAATGAAATGGTAGCATTTCATCTTCACGATCCCCTCAATCAAGTCAGAAGGAATTTACTAAACTGTGGAAGCCTCGGTGCAAGGCAGAGTTCAAAGAATACTGATATTTTGAGGTCATGGGATTCAGAGGCACACCCATCAAGGGCCCTCTGACACTGAACTTGCGTGGGACTGTGAGCACTGGTTTAAAGCAAGGGAATGGCCCTTGAGTGGGAGAGGGTACCCCAACGTTAGGGGTGGTGATGGGAGTGGGAGGGGGGCAGTATGAAATTTGGGGGGAGGCATCATCTCCCTAAGAGCCTGATAGTTCCATAATTTGTATTGATTTATACTTAATTCCATCCTTTTCCTATTTTTTGCTCTGAAGTGTTTCACTTAGTTAAATGGCCTGTTTATTTTTTCAGACTTATATCCTAGAACATCCCATTTCCTTCCAAGTGTCTTTGGGGACAGTAGGCAACTGGTCCCCATTTACTTGTAGGGACAGCAAAACCACAGGCTTTCTTCTTCCTTTGTCTCTTTTTGTTGTAATGGTTCCTATCTGCTCCCTGGAGAAGAAAAAGAAAACTGCATTGCATTGGACACATGCTGGATGAAGGTTTCACACTGATTATGAGGATTAGAGCCAAGCACATTTGCAATTGCTCCAAAGCTGTCCCTTTATTGACGGAACTGTTCTTAGGAGGGACCTGGGCCAGGAAGTTAGCTTCCCAGCATCAGAGCCCTTGCAGATAAAGCAGTCCCCCCCTGCTTATAGAAAATGACTCCTGATTTTTCCCAAATGTCAAATTGGTCTTGCGCCTGTGGGTTTTGACATCGTAAATTGCCGAGTTCCAGCATTGCCTAATAGCTTAGCTACACTACCTGGTTTGCTTTTAATGAGCACCATTTTACCTAGTTCTCCAGACAATGAGAGCAGATGAGCAGTATGGAATCAGCACTGAGTGGGGACACCTGCTCTGAGACACCTGCTCTGGGACACCAACCGCTTCACATCCACTGGCTTAATTACTTGGCTCAAAACCTGCTCCCCTTGTCCGCACCCAGACAATGGGTTTTAGCTTCTGGATGTGAGGGAATAAAAGCAGGGAGTCCTTCCATTATCTGTTGGCTTTTTCTTCAGTGGCTAATTTGGCTGGGGGCTCTGCAATGGTAGAGTCAAGGCATACAGTTCTTGGTGAACAGGATTGCCTTTCTGTTTGTAATGCATATTTCCAGCTTTGTTTTAGAAAGTGTTGTAATAGATGCAGAAAAGAAAGGCACCCTACATTTCTCTCAGATATTCGTGGTTGGAGCATAAGATATTAGAGTTATCAGTGATGCTCCTTGTTGGGAAAATATAGGAAAATGGTCAGGGCCCCCCAGATGTTCAGAATCTTGCCAAGCACTTGATGTAAATATGCACGTGCACCCAGGTGTTCCTTGGTTATTGTCTAATGTAATTGCACACGTGTGCCCAGGTGTCCTGGGTTATGGACTTTAGTATAACGGATGAGTGGCTCTGCTCCACAGCGCCCCCTACCCCAGGGATGCCCCTACTGCTGCTGGAGGCTGCAAGCTGTTGTTGCCAGTATCCCTGGGACCCTCTGCAAGGCTGCCGCCACCGCCGGACCTGTAAGCTGCTGCTGCTGCTGTTGTTGAGGACTGAGCTCATGTCATCCGCCAATGGCTCCCGGGATCTTTCCCAATTACCTAGCATGGACCTGCGTGTGGGGGGTCTGGTGATCCAGTCTGTACAATGGGTTTGAAAAGTCTGAGCCCAGCCCTGACAATGCAATTGGAAACTTAGTATAACTAAAATAACGAAACCTTTTGGCTTTAGTTATGACTTGCCTACTCGACAACTGGTGTATTGCTGTAGCTTTACACTCCTAGATAGGAAAGCCCTTTGCCAAGGTTTTGTATTTGGCTAACAAAATTCAGAAAAAGAAAAAGTAGATAGAGTCTCTCTCTCTTCTCTCTGTCTTATAAAATATGATTCCTGTTCTGCTGTTGTCTTCAGCACTAGTAACCGTGTTATGCCTCTGTGTGAGGTTTCCCACCTGCTCGCTTTATAGACTCTCATGATAGCAGCATGAGGTCTCAGAAAGGAAATCAGATGACATCATCAACTGGTAAAATTCACACTCAAAGCAGACAAAGATCACTTATAACCTGCTTGAGACTGTTCAGCATATGTCATGGTTCGGAAGCATTTATGGCTTTTTAGCATTAGTGTTTCTAGCCATCATTTATATTATTTATTATGTGGGGTCATCTTTCACCACCCTTATTACCATAAAGATATAGCAAATGGGTCTAATGCATACAAATACTACGATGCAATATGAAAACCATCCTGACCTGAATTTAATGCATGTCAATTTCCTATGGTAATTTTTGGGCCAACCGTATAGGAATGTGTAGATTGTACAGAGTTAATTAAATTTTTTTTTTGGTTCTAACATCAATGGTCTAACATTACTCTGTTCCTCTTTGAGAATTTTATATGTAGATAAATAATTTTAGAAGATTTAACTTCTAGAGTTTATTCTTTTCCATCAGAAGTTTGGTGATGAATGATAATTCTCCCTAGTCCTTCATGAACACGGTGCCAGATGACAGTTCAAATGGTCCGGAGGTCTGCACATGTGTGAAATTAGAAGATGATCTGATTAAGAAAAACAAGACATCAGTTAACCAAAATATCTTCCCCTCTCCCGCCCCTGACACACGTAGGAAGCTGGATTACTAATTTTCCTTGGCTTGGGAAACATTTTGCCCTCAAATAGAAGAGGTCTGGGGCACCAAACTCTTCTTGACTTTATATTTGTGGTCCCTCTTCAGCTCTAAGTAATCAGAGGATCTCAAATCCTCTGATGATATTAGATCTGCTTATTAAAGTCACCCGGGGAGTGTTTGTTTTCATATCAAAGTCAGGGGCTCACCATTGGAGATTCTGATTCAGTTGATCTGATGTTGAGGCCATGGCTTTGATATTTTTTGAAAGCGCCACAGGTGGTCCTGCTCCAGGTTGAGAGCCTTTGCATTAAACTCAGCATTATCAGAAATAGAATAAATCAATTCAAGTTAAAACAGACAAATACATGCAAAAGGAACCTCCTACCCTAGTAACTGACTTAGCGTTCTTTGACGGTCTTAATAATTCCTTCCAGGGCCAGGTGTGAGTCTTATTTATTTTAATATTCTCGGCACGGTGCCTGGCACATTTTAGTTTGTAGAATGAATTAAGAAGATAATTTAGTCTCATGTTACAATAGTGATTCATAATACCTTTCCAGAAATTATTTCTATGACATCCTCAACTTACAAACACTATGGAACAATTGAAGGTAAGAAAGGAAAAAAAATGCTGCTGAGCAGCTAAAATAGATACCAAAAAGACTAAGAATGATCTAGTATACTTTATTTCTAGGAGTATCCCTCAGGCTGCTCTGGGAGTTTTGTTTCTATTTTGTACACGGTTCTAACAGTCTTGTTCTCTGGTTTCTCCATTCATAGAAACTTAGAGGGTATGGAGTGACCACTTTACAATTTGAAACTAAGAAAAATGATACATTTAAAAAAAGTAAATGGTGGAACTCAGAGAATATTAGAGTCTGGGACCATTTAGGATGTAGACAGCTAGTTCCACATGCCCAGCATCTCTGATCTTGTCCACATCATCCTTTCATCATCATGTGACTGGCATGTTACATTAAGCCAGTTTGAGACTCCATATTCCCTTCTATAAAATGGGAGTGATACTACATGTATACATATATACTGCATATATCAAAATGGATTATGGGGATCAAATAAAAATGAGTATAGTAAGTGCTCAATAAATGTTTAGCCATCCTATTTACTGCAAGGCAGGGACTGTCCACATCCAAAAAACATGAGGAACTGAAACTCACGGAGACCACCGTTCACACATTTATCCCAGGGAGCCCCATGCCACCTCCAATGCTCTCCGTGTCTTTGCTCTGTCACTTCACAGCCAAATCCTAGGAACCACTTGTAGAAATACAGAGCTTGTGAAAAACTTAGAGGATCTGCTGAGACATGGCATCGGAGCTATAAATATGGGGAAATGAATGGGAAAGAGCTTTCGGTAGAATCCTACTCAACAGCCACTTCCTGCTTGTGTCAGACACTGGAAAGCTAATGAGAACGGCTCCCACCCTCGGGCTGCTTCAAATGCTGGGAAGTGGGGGAGGAAGGGCCGCAGAGGGGCGGGGGTGGCTTTGAGGACAAACGCATGCGAACATTATTTCAACAGATAGAAAGAGCAGAGGGAAGACAACTAGCCCAACTGGTGGGGGTGGCACGTGTAGGGTGAATCGGTGGCAAGGAAAACTTCCTGGAGAACAGGGAGCTAAAATGGCAAGAAGAAGAGTTCCAAAGAGAAGGAATGGCATGAAGTGTGAAGCAGCACCGTGCGTGAAGGGGACTGGCGCAGTTCCTACAGCTTAAAATGAGAAGCAGGAGAGCTTGAGGAGGCTGGGACGTAGACACGGATGAGTCAAGGAGAACCTAATGGAGTAGTCTGGACTAAATCTAGTAGCTTGTGGGAGTCATAAGAGGGTTTTAATTGGGAGTAATATGATCGGATTTTCATTTAGGGAGATCCTCCTGATAGCCATATAGAGGGGTTGGAAGAGGTTACGTGGACCAGAGGGAGTTATGAGGCCACAAGGATGGCCTGAACCAGGGCCTCAGTAATAAAAAACTATGAAATGCTTCGGACCACAAAGACCACTGCACAAAAGCCAAGCAGCAGCAGTACAGCAGCAGCATAATGCTGCTACACTTTAAGCACCTTAAGAGCAGGAGCAATGGGACCTGGTATGAGGTGGAAGCCACTTGATACTCACTGAAAGAGTTCACCTGTGTAATCTCCATGCATCCAGCGTAGTACCTCGGCTAAGGAATCCTTGAGATTCACTGAGATGAATTAGAGTGATTCCTTGAGATGTATTCTGGATTATTCTCCTGTCACTAAAGACCAAGATTTCCCTAGTGTACAATATTGATGGGTAAATTTTAGAGATCCTGCTTTCCTTAGTAATCCTGTTCTTTCTTTGCTAGAATTGCTACCTAAGAAGTACCCTAAATCTCTCATAAACACCTAAAACCACTTTCCCCTTATTTCTATTCTTAAATTAGAGATAATCTGGTTCCTCTATTTGTTTTGATTCATTAGATCGTCTCCCACATTATAAAGTATTCTGTTTTGGTTTTTTTTGTCTTTTAAAGTTAGTGTCATATGTAGGATTTTGTTTTCAAGAAGAAAAAAAAAAAAAAAGAAAAAAGAAAAACAAGTAAATTGATTTCCAGAGCATTTAAAAATCTTTATTGCTCACTGAAAAGTATTTGGGTGTTTGTTTGCAGATGGACCTCCTCAGAGCCCTAGTCTGAAGTTTGGTCTACTCAATATGCTCTTTGGGAATGTTTATTGCTTTAATCTGTACTTCATATGCAGCACTGCCTAGACTCACGAATCTAATGGCTATCCTGGGGGCTAAGAAAGCTTTCTTTTATGAGCCAGAGTATTTTGTCTTCTCCCTGCTACGCTGGGGAGCACTTGCTAAGATGAAGATTTCTGGGAGCCACTCATGCCCTTCTGAATAATAATCTCTGGGGGTGGCACCCATGCACTTGTATTTCAAATAAGTTTCCAGGAGATTCTTCTACACACTACCCTTTGAGAATCTGTGGTCCAGGTTGTACTTTGCACCTCAGTGAAGACTCAGCAGTTTGAGTTTTTTGCCTGTTGACAAAGCAAACAACCACCCTGTTAGAAAGACCAAGTTTTCTGGCTTGAGACCAGTGGTGCTTTTCCACTCTCGCTTGGTGTTCTGCTTCCAAACTATTTTAAGTGCTCAGCTGCCCGGTATATTGATATAAAACGGGCTCAGCCATGTTGGGAGTTCGAAGAGTGAGGGTTAAAGCTAAGCTTTTGTGTGCACAAAGGCACGAACTTGACTACCAGCTATCTGTAATGATATTGCATCTCAGGAGAGCTTCCTCTTACCGGGAGCCACAAGGCTTCTCTGATCTTTATCTGGGGGAGCCAGAAATCAAAATGCTAAATGTTTCTTCACTACAGAATTTTCCTATTTATCTCACAAGCTTTGCTCTTAATGTTCAGTCTTATACGTGCCATGTATTTATATTTAGCGGAAAGTGAAACACTTATGGGCATCCAAATAGTGAATTCTCTTAGGGAGGGCATCTGAATGGGAGTCTGACTCCTTGACAGGAAAGAGAGCTTGTGCTGTGCATTATCCTTTTATCCCTGGAACCTTCTGGGCTTTGTAAGATAAATGCTGCCAGTTGATTTTCAAGGAAAATTTACCAGCTCTTCATACTTATATAGTTTGTGCATTTTTCATGCCAGACAAATATGCCTAAGATGGTGGTCATTTCAGAAGGAAAAAGAAAGGCCGCCTTTTCTTTTAGCTTGTGGCCTATTCACCAAACTTTGTATTTTATAGTGAAAATGCACTTCCAATCAACAGCAAAAGATGAACATATTTTGATCTAATAATAAGGTATTACTGGAATAAATAGGCACAATTTCTCAGTTTTTTTAAAAAATTGAGCCATATTCAATTCCCAAAGAATTGGTATTTATTAATAAAAGACGTGGCATTGGTTGGGTAATAGAAGAGCCCAGAAGATAGGAGAAAGGTGGGAAGAATCCATTTGTGAGGCACTGAGAGTCATAAACCTCAAGAGGCCATTTATATTATTTAAGAAAATATAGTGTTTCCTTTTTCTATGTAACCTTATTACAGTTTCCCAACATGTCAGGAAAATAGTTTTTCTCAAGGCAGAAAGGAAAATCTGCAGTAACATTAAAATGCTTTCCTTACTATTTACTTTTATAACAACTGTTCTTATTAGATATTTATTATATGAGTGTACTTCAAAAAGTTCATGGAAAAATGGAATTAAATGATAATACAACCAGCTAGGAGACAGCAGAAAGAAGGTAAGCTAAAAAACAAACAAAAAAACCCCTGCCCCCCCCAGCCGTTTCTACTGCCACTACAAATGCTAGCAATTCCTGCCACAGACAGTCCCACAGTCCTCACAGGCCCCCAAACCAGGCAGAGAGTAATGGGAGCTTCTGCAGTTGCTCAGCCTCTTAGGAGCAGCCCTGGGAGAGGGGCCCCCCCACCTGCCCCAAGCAGCTATGCCATAGCGCCATCTTGAAACCAAACCCATGGCTTGAGCTAGAGTACCCTGCCCTGGACCTGGTGAAACTGACTTCTTCCATCCTGAAGCTCCACCTACATTCTGCTGCATACACATTGGCACCAGCAGGACCGCCACCTGGCTGGCTGCCTAGAGCCTAGGTCAGACAGAAAGATTGCAACCCCAGCTTCTAAAGCCATAAGGCACCCCTACACCGCAGGTAAGCAGGCAGACCTGCTGAGCAGAGAAGCTACCAATAGGGGGTGGCCCCCCACTACCTTGGGGCCTGCTGAATTCACAGGTACCCACCCTGGCAGCCAGCTCAGCAGTAGCTCCTTCCCCCTCCACAGATCCGAACAGAGCCACTGGGACCAACTGCATCTGCACAGGCTGGCTGCAGGCTTAGCAGTGGAACTGACTGCCCTCTATAGAGCTGTCAGGACCTGCTCCCTGACTGATTGTGGATCAGGCAGGGCCTGTGACCCCCAAAGGCAGGCCTCTGCAGTGCTGCTGGGCCTGGCTGTACCCTTGCAGGTTTGCTATAGGCACAGCAGCTGAACCGGCGGCCCTCTACAGAGCTGCTAGGACCTATGGCACCAGTGTACACCAGCTCCCTGACTAATTGTGGATTGGACAGGGACTTTGGCCCTCCAAGGCAGGCCCCTACAAAGCTTCTGGGACTGGATGCACCCTCAAAGGCTTGTTTCAGGCTCAACAGCTGACCCGGCAGCACTCCACAGATCTGATAGGCCCTGCTACTCCAGTGCACAACTCCTCCCAGACCAGTAGTGAATTGAGTCTCCTCATAACAGGCCTCTACAGAGCTTCTGGGTCCTGTGGCATCATTGCAGGCTTGCTCTAGGCTCATCAGCTAGTCTGGCGGCCTTCTACAGAGCTGCCAGGATCTGCTGCACCACAGTACAACTGCTCCCTGGGCTGCTAGGCCCACAGCCACAACAACTCTGACAAGCAATTCCAAGATCAAATATAGTCAAAGAAGTCACACGAAGACTACACTACCATGCTCACCCAGAACCAAACCTTAAACATTCAACTGACTGTCAATCTAGAACACTTCCATAGGAAAGAGTTTCTCCCTCCAAAAACTACTCAGAAAATTCGAAGTGCTTGCCTACCAGGTACCCAAACATCAATGCAGAGGTATGAGAATCATGAAAAAACAAAGAAACATGACACCCCCAAAGGGAGACAGTAATTCTCTAGGACCAGATGCCAAACAACAGAAAATCAAGAAAATGCCTGAAAAGGAATTCTGAACAATAATTTTAAGGAAACTCAATGATGCAAGAAATATAGATAGAAGTCACAATGAAGTAAAAAAGAAAAAAGCCAGGAAATGAAGGAGAAATTCAACAAAGTCACAGATATGATTAAAAAAAAAAAAAAAAAAAAGAACCAAGCAGAAACCTTGGAGCCGAAGAATTTGTTCAATGTAAAAAATGCAACTGAGAGCTTAAGTCACAGGCTAGAACAAGCAGAAGAAAGAATTTCTGAACTTGAAGACAGACTTTTTGAATTAACACAGTTGGACCAAAAAAAAGAAAAGAAAAAAAGAACTTATAAAAAATCAAACAAAGCCTGCAAGATCTATTGGACAACCGTAAGCATACAAGCCTTCATATCATGGGTGTTCCAGAAGGGGAAGAGAAAGGAAAGGCATAAAAGACCTATTCAACAAAATAATAACTGAAAACTTCCCAAGTATTGGGAATGATATGATCATCCAGATCCAGGAGGCTGAGAGATCTTGAAATAGATTCAAACATAAAAGGTCCTCCCCAAAACACGTTACAGTTAAATTGTCAAAAGACAAAGAAGGAATTCTAAAAACTGCAAGAGAAAAGTATCAAGTCACCTGTAAGGGAATCCCCATCAAACTAACAGCAAACTTCTCCACAGAAACCATATAGGCCAGGAGAGAGTAAGATGATATATTCAAAATGCTAAAAGAAGAAAAGGAAAAAACTGCCACTCAAGAATAGTATGACTAGCAAAGCTATCCTTCAGAAATTCACCACCACAAGACGGGCCCTACAGAAAAATCCTGAAAGGAGTCCTATATCTGAAATCAAAAGATCAATAACTACCATCATGAATACATAGGAAAGAATAAAACCCACCAGTAGAGCAGATACGCTAATAAAAAAGAGAAGGAAAAACTGTATCTTATCACTACAAAACAATACCAAACAGCAAAGACAAACAATAAAAGGGAAAGAAAGGAACAATGGAAACATAAAACAACTATTAAAAAAAGAAGAGAATGGCAGAAACAAGGCAATACTTTTCAATAACAACCCTGAACAGAAAGTTATTGCAATAAGTGCTTCCATCACAGAACGTGAACGATCTCAAATAAATAACCTAGTGTTACATCTCAAGGAACTAGAAAAGCAGGAATACACTAACTCCAAGATTAGTAGATGGAAAAAAATAATAAAGATTAGAGCAGACCTAAATTCCCTACTTAAAAGATATAGATTGGCTTAATGGATTAAAAAACTATACTCAATTGTATGCTGCCTGTAAGAAACTCACTTTGCCAGTAAAGACACACATAGAGTAATAGTGAAGGGATGGAAAAAAGATATTTCTTGCAAATGGAACCCAAAAAACAAGCAGGAATAGATATATTTATATAAAGCCTATTATAAAATAGACTTTAAACCAAAAACTACAAAAAGAGACAAAGAAGGATATTATATGATCATTGTAGTAGACCGAATTATGTGCTCCCAAAACTCATTGAAGCTTGAATTGTGTCCCCCAAGTTTTGTGTATTAGAAACTTGGCCCCCACTGTGACTGTCAAGAGGGTGGGAAATCCTATTATGGTAATTGAAAGGTGGAGCCTTAAAGAGGCGATTGGATTGTAGAACCACGCAATAGTGAATGGACTAAAAATGGTGGTCAGGGGCATGGTTGTGAGAGCTTTAAAAGAAGAGGAGAGTCTGTCTTTCTCTGCTCTCTCTGCTTCCACCATCTTGCAATGTGAGACCCCTGGGTCACTGTCGCCACCACCAGATGGACTTTGGACTTCCCAGCCTCCAACAATGTAAGCAATAAATTTCATTTTCTTTATAAACTACCCAGATCCAAGTATTTTGTTATAAGCAATGGAAACAGACTAATACAATGATAAAGGGATCAACTCAGGAAGAAGATGTAACAGTCATAAATATATATGCACCCAACTTTGGAGCACCCAGATACATAAAGCAATTATTATTTGATATCAAGGGAGAGATCTACTCCAATACAGTAATAGTTAGAGACTTCAGCACCCTTCTTTCTGCGTTGAATAGATCATCTAGACAAAATTCAGCAGAGAAACACTGGATTTAAACTGCACTATAGATCGAAAGGATTTGTTGGATATTTATAGAACATTTCATCCATCCAACATTTCATACCTTCTTATCAGCACATGGATCATTCTCCAGGATAGACCAAATATTAGGCCACAGTAAAGTCTCAACAAATTTAAAAAAATTGAAATCATATCAAGCATTTTTTCTGACTGCAATGAAATAAAACTTGAAATCAGCAACAAGTAAAACTCTGTAAACTATACAAATACATGGAAATTAAACAACATGCTCCTGAATGACCAATGAGTCAAAGATGAAATAAAGCAGGAAATCAGAAAATTTCTTGAAACAAATGAAAATAGAAGCACATCATATCAAAACCTATGGGATACCACAAAAGCAGTACTAAGAAGGAGATTCATTGCAATAAGTGCTTACCTCAAAAAAGTCGAATGATCTCAAATAAACAACATAACATTATACCTCAAGAAACTAGAAAAGCAAGAACAAACCCCAAAATTAGTAGACAGAGATTTATTTCAATAAGTGCTTCCATCAAAAAACGTGAAGGATCTCAAATAAATAACCTAGTGTTATATATCAAGGAACTAGAAAAGCAGGAATAAACTAACTCCAAGGTTAGTAGATGGAAAAAGATAATAAAGATCAGACCTGAACTAAATGAACTAAATGAAATAGAGACCCCCAAAAGGATACAAATGATCCATAAAACAAAACTTGGTTTTTTGAGAAGATGAACAAAATTTACAAACTGTTAGCTATCCTAACCAAGAAAAGAGGAGAGAAGATCCAAATAACAAAATCAGAAATGAAAAAGGAGACATTACAACTTACTCCACAGAAATATGAGAAATTGTTAGAGACTATTATGAACAACTATATGCCAACAAATTTGAAAATTGAGAGGAGATGGATAAATTTCTGGACACGTACAACCTACCAGGACTGAACCAAGAAGAAATAATGAGAACAGACCAGTAATGAGCAATGAGATTGAATCAGTAATAAAAAGTCTCCCAACAAAGAAAAGCCCAGGACCAGATGGCCTCAATGCCGAATTCTACCAAACTTTTAAAGGAGTTTTAATTCCAACCCTTCTCAATTTATTCCAAAAAAATCAAAGAAGAGGGTATTCTCCCAAGCTCATTCTATGAGGCTGGCATCATACTGACACCAAAACTAGATAAAGATACAACAAAAAAAGAAAACTACAGGCCGATATCCTTGATGGACTTAGAGGATGGGCTGCTGCTTCCACTCTGGACCAGGGAGGAAAACATATTTGTGCCTTGCCATGTTCCCCCTCATGTGCCTGCTGATCAAGGCTGGTGGTTCTGAGAATGCAAAAATTCTCAACAGAGTACTAGCAAGTAGTATCCAACAGCACATCAAAAAGATTATACATCATGATCAAGTGGGGTTCATCCCAGGAAAGAAAGGATGATTCCACATAAGGAAATCAATAAATGTGATACACCATGTCAACAAATGAAAGGCAAAAGTCATATGATTATCTCAATAGACGCACAAAAAGGTTTTGATAAAATTCATCGCTTTATGATAAAAACTCTCAATAAAATAGATAGAGATGGAAAATATCTCAACATAATGAAAGCAATGTGTGACAAACCCACTGCCAATATCATCCTGAATGGGGGAAAGCTGAAAGCTTTTTCTCTAAGAACAGGAACAAGACAAGGATGCCCACTCTCACACTCCTATTTAACATAGTACTCGAAGTTCTAGCCAAAGAACCTCTAGTTCAAAGGGGTGAAAGATCTCTACAATGAAAAACATAAAACACTGATTAAAGAAATTAAAGAGGACATAAAGAAATGGAAAGACATTCCATGCTCATGGATTGGTAGAATTAATGTTGTGAAAATGACCGTACTACCCAAAGTGATCTACAGATTAAATGTGATCCCTTTAAAATTACCAATGACACTCTTCACAGAAATGGAAAAATCAATCCTAACATTCCTATGGAAAAACAATAGACTTTGAATAGCCAAAGCAATCCTGAAGAAAAAGAATAAAGCGGGAAGCATTACACTACCTGACTTCAAATTATACTACAAAGCAATAGTGACCAAAATACTGGCATAAAAACAGAAACATTGACCAGTGGAACAGAATAGAGAACTTAGAAATAAATCCACGTGCCTACAGTCAACTAATCTTTGACAAAGGTGCTGAAAACATGCATTAGAGAAAGGATAGTCTCTTCAGTAAATGGTGCTTGGAAAACTGGATATCTGTGTGTAGAAGAGTGAAAATAGATCCCCATTTCTCACCATATAAAAAAATTAACTCAAAGTGGATTAAGGACTTAAATGTAAGATCTGAAACCACAAAACTGCTAGAAGAAAACACAGGAGAAATGCTCCAAGATGTAAGACTGGACAAAGATTTTATGAATAATGCCCCAAAAGCACAGACAACAAAGCAAAAATAAACAAATGGGATTTTATCAAACTTAAAAGCTTCTGCACAACAAAGGAAACAATAAACAGAGTGAAGAGGCAACCTGCAGAATGGGAGAAAATATTTGCTACCTACAAATCTTACAAGGGACTAATGTCCAGAATACACTAGGAGCTCAAACAACTCAATAATGAAAAAACAAACAACCCAATTAAAAAATGGACAAGGGAGCTGAACAGACACTTCTCAAAAGAAGACATACAAATAGCCAACAGCTACATGAAAATATGTTCAACATCACTAATCATCAGGAAAACACAAATTAAAAGCACATTGAGATATAATTTCACTCCATTTAGACTGGCTATCATCAAAAAGACAGAAAATAACAATTGCTGCTGAGGATGTGGAGAAAGAGGGACCCTTATATGTTGTTGGTGGGTCTGTAAATTAGTGCAGCCATTATGGAAATCAGCGTGAAGGTTTCTCAGACAGCTACAGATAGAATTACCACATGACCCAGCAATCCCACTGCTGGTTCTGTACCCAAAGGAATGGAAATCATCATGTCGAAGGATACCTGCACTCCCATGTTTATCACAGCTCTATTTACAATAGCCAAGATATGGAACCAACCTAAATGTCCATCAGCAGACGATTGGATAAAGAAAATGTGGTACACATATACGATGGAATACTACTCAGCCATAAAATAGAACGAAATTGTGCCATTTGCAGCAGCATGGATGAACTTGGAGAAAATTATGTTAAGTGAAACAAGCGAAGCACAGAAAGAGAAATACTGTATGTTCTCACTCATACATGGGAGCTAAAACAAATAAACAAACAAATGAACAACAACAAACTAATATCATTAGTTGAACTACTAAAAGGAGAGAAGAACTGTGGTTACTAGAGCTGGGAAAAGTGAGGGGGGTGGGGGGAGAGTGAGAGGCTGGTTAATAGACACAAAATTATAGGCAGATAGTAAAAATAATTTCTATTGGTGTACGGTCGACCAAGGAATCTATAATTAAAAATGATTTACGGCATGTTATCAAATAACTAGAAGAGAGGAGATCAAATGTGCACATCACAAAGTAATGATTATGTCAGGCAATGATGAATATGCTAATTATCCTGATTAGATCATCACACACATTATATACATGTATTGAAATATAGCTCTGTACCCCATAATATGTACAATCAATAAGTTTCAATAAAAATTTAATGAAAAAATACAAACATCTACAAATAAGTCAACTGGCTTAATATAATTTAACTCAAACTTTTGGACTTTGAACTCAGTTTTCACTTCTGTTCAGCATCCACATAACAGAAATGAAAGACAGCAGTTATTAACTTGGCCTTGTGAGAACTATGTGTCTTATGGCTCTTAGAGGAAAAAGACTCTACCTATTTGCTGAATTTTCACTTTGCTTATTCTTTGGGCAATTATTAGTTTTGCACCCATTATGTGTCAAGTCAGTATTCTCATGAGTCTCAGAGTCCCTATCAAATTTCTGAAGACATGTAATATCAGCACTCTATAGTACACAGTCTTAAATTTTAAAAAAAAGGATAATACAAATCTTTCCGTGAACTTTTTGAAGACCCCTCATACGTTTATTTTCTAATTATAATTTCTCGGAGTCTCTCTGTCATTATATAGAAGAGATCATGTGTTTTGGTCATTCTGGGAAAAATGATTATATTTATATAATTTTGAAACAGTTATAGCTTCATTGTAAAATGTTCAAACTATACCAAAAATTATAAATAAAATGTAAAGCCATATGAAAATCTACAACTCAAGGGTAACTTCTTTCATCAGGCTGAATACCACTTTTATCAGGTGTCTTTCCATGCATACATACAAATGTACAGATATAGTTTTAAAATTAACGTGAATGTGCTCACTCAACATGCTGTTCTGTAACCTTTCATCTCCCTCACTTGGACACATGTCATACATATCTTTTTATGTCAATAATTAGAGAACTAATTATTCTAAATGGTTATTATTAATTATGTTAAACTATTTTAAATGACGTAATTTTTAATGGTTGTGCTGTTTCCCACTGCATATTGGTTCTGTTTATTTACTCATCCCCTATGGATGAACATTTTTTCGCTATTTTGAAACACACATACATAAATAATTTTGTTTACATTTACATGGTTAATGTCTTAGGATAAAGCTTTGGACATGGAATTACTGGGCCAAAGGTTATGGAGAACTGATGTGATTGATACATATAATCAAAAATCTTTTCAGAAAAGTTGAAGCAATTTTTATTACTACCAATGGTGCATTAATATATTCATTTCCCCACCCTCACTGATAGAATTTTTAGAAAATATACAATTTTTGGGGTCAACAGGCTAGATCAAAAAAATGTTGATTTTATTTGTCCTAACTTCAGTTAGGACAAACATCTTTTCATATTTATTAGTATTTTGTATATATTTTATCCTTTTTGGATTGCCATTTTTGCCTGTTTTCTATTGGTTTGTCTTTCCTTTTTGAAAGAGTTCTCCCACCCCATTTTACATGAGTTCTCTGTATAATAAGGATATAAACTTTTATATATCACATAGGCTGTAAATATTTTTCTTAGTTCATCTTGTGTGTTTAAATGTTCTTTATATTACTTTAAAATTTTTTACATCAGAAAAATTTTTAAAAAATTTTTTATTACAGGAATTGCGTTTTTTTATTAACAAAAAGGAGTTTTGGATTTTTTATGACTTGAGATTTTTGTTTCTCTTATATGGAATGTAAGAGACATATTCAAACACACAGGTGATATGCTGGCTCTGTTATCTTAGTACTACTTCTATTTGAATTATACCTTTGAGAATATGAACATAAACTTACAATTAATGAATTCTCTATTTCTTCTTCATTACAGATATGTTTTCCTCTGAGTTTAGGTCACACTAAAGACTTAAATTGGCTAATTTGAGAGAACCTTACTTAAAATTTACAAATTTAAAATAAGAAAAATTACTGATTTTATTCCTCCAGTTAATATGAAAGTTTGTATAGCATGCTATTATTAACAAAAATGTTTTCACATTTAATTTTATTTGCTTTTTAGAACCACCCTGTGAGTTTAAAACCATTAAACTGTTTTACGAAGGTATATGTGAAAAATGTAGGCTTTGAGAAAAATGACGTAAAATATTTTTCTGCCATAAAATCACAGATCTAATGTGTGTGACATGGCCATGATTTGAATTCAGGTCTTTTGAGTGCAAATTATGTATTATTCTTATTGAATTTTCTTCTATCCTAATTTTACTTTTATACCATCATAAAATGAAAAGCTGGTGCTTTATAGCAACCTTGTCCAATGATCTGTAGAAAAGTGACATCTTAAAATGAAGAATATGATTCGAAGATATTTTCATTGCACCTACAGAAGGAATTCTATTTGACAACCCGAGATTTGATGCATTTTTAGTACTTAAGTAGGAGTGGAAGAATACATTAGTCACTATGGCTTTGGAAATGTTAGCTGAAGAGAGCAGGGCGATTCCCTAGTCACACTCCATGACCACTGAGAACCTCACCATCATGTCCTTGATGAATTCCCTCATGGAGCTTATTATGTGGAGGAAGGAAAGAGGCAAAGATGAGCATTCCCTGTGGAATTTGCTCTTGCACTACACAGCACTTCAACCTACCATGACACCAGAAACTGATATTTTCCCAGAGTCCATGTCACCCTTGATGTTGAGGGCCATCACATTAACAAAACAAGGATGTGATGGAAGGAACACTGTAAGGAAAGCTGGAATCCACATAGCCAGCCTATAGAGATGAAATGAAATACTTTAGACTATTACCTGAGGATGCCTGTGCTTACCTAGGGTGTATTTCTTGCTGCTGACTTTAGCTATCAGACAGCTCCTGGCCATCTCTTTCCTCTCCTCATGATCCCTTTTGTTGATGGCACCCCAGGCAATGGGTGCCCATTTCCCAAAAGATCCCCAAACTCAATCTCCTTAGTGAGTCTCTTTAGATTCTCTATGGGAGTCTTTGCATCACAGGATATTCACCTGATGCCCTATCAGCTTTCTCCTTTTTTTGCCATTTTTTTTTTCCCAATGGGAATTTTCTTGGTTCTCTTTCTCAATGACCTTAACTGTAGTATAGTTTTCCTTAAAGCACTTTCTGAGAGAAAGACACAGAAGGAGAAAATCAGGGGTGGTGTGTTTGGTGCATAACACAAATGAAAATTTTGTTTTTTCTTTTTACAGTAGTTTAATTTTGTTAAACAGATATTAGTATAACTTAAGTCAGAGGCATCTGTAGCTACATTTCCTCCTGTCCTGTTCCTATCCAATGTCAATATATCATTGACTTTTACTTAATGCAAGTTCCTTTTGCTGCCTATTTGCAAGAGTATTTCCCAATGTACTTTTAAAAAACTCATGATTTAGTTTTTAATGCTCGAGAGGTCACTTTTCTCCTGAAGCATCATGGTACTTGAGATGAAGAGGAATGCTCCTGAGAAAAGGGTTGCCAGATTGAGCAAATAAAAATACAGGATGTCCATTAAGTTTGAATGTCAGATAAATAACAGATGATCTTTTGGTATAAGTACTTCCCAAATATTGTGTGCTTATTTATGAGACATAGTTATGCTATGTGCAATATCATACTAAAAACTAAAAATAAATATTACACTAAATAATTATTCATTGCTTCTCTGAAATTCAAATTTTACTTGGTATTTTATATTTTATCTAACAACCCTACCTAAGACCAGTTTTCAGATTCTGCAAAGACCAAAGCTGAACTATGTTGGAAGAAGCAGAATTTTTTTTAACTTCCACAATAAGTGGAGTAAAGGGCCACTCTTTTCCCATTAGAGATGGCACAAGAAGGGGTATTAGTTTGAATATGTGTATCCCTCAGGGTTGACCCACTCTGCCTCCTCAGAATGAGGGTGGATGATAAGATATATCTGTTCAATAGTGTTTTATAAATCACTGCTTGAAGCTACTTATGGCTTCTTTTGGAGACATGCATTTTAATTGCTATTCTTTTGTACTTCCTCCCTGAGGTGATTTTTAAAATATTCTTTATAAATTTAATCAGTAAATTCTTCGGTCTATTTAAATATCGACATTTAAAATTTTTTGAGGATTGCAGGAAGCTTTTATGAGATATAGGGTAATGCAAGTTAAATCAAAGTGCCATTGAAGTCCTTAAAAATAAAAATTTCTTCAGAGCATTAAACCAAACCACAATTCCTTCCAAGCACAATGTCTATAAATCATGTCTGAAGGTCCAACCAAGGTTAAGTGTAACTAATATTGGTTAGAGTGCAAATGAGTCATATTTAAAAAAACTCAAATTCTGATCATCAAACTGGAATTTTACTAGATATAAACATAACCTGATTATAAATCTAAAGTAGTATGTTCAACAATTTTCAAAGAGTTGGTTGATAAAGGAAGTCTGTCACTGTGCATCACAGCTACACTGCCATCTACTGACCTTAATTTTTTAGAAATGAAAATTTAAGTCCTATACTTACCCCAGTTCTTATTTTTAAAACCTAACATGGTGGGGAGATAGGGGATCTATAATGATTTTGTTACCACTCTCCTTAAAATTCTGTAACAGTGTGGTAGATTAAAGATGGTGGAGAACCCTTTGCTCTTCTTCACATTGAGAAGTGAATTCTACTTTTCTTCTCCTTGAATCTGAATTGGCCTAACTGATTTGCTTGATCAACAGAACGCAGCATCAAGTGACATGCTCGGGGCTGACTTCCACCCAGGCCTCTTAAAATGCTCTCTGCTGCTATGTAACTGACTGAGAAGACCATGACGATGCTGGGGAGGCAACATACAGGCCCCCCGGTAAACTGTTCCAGCAGAACTCAACCTTTTAGCCATTTCCACCCAGGCAGACACGTGAGTGGAGCCATCCTGAACCCTCCAGCCCCATCCAGCCCACCTGCTAGCTGAATACTACCAAGGGAACTCTACTGATGCCATGGGCAACGTAAGAACAGCCTAGGCCAACCCAGCTGGAGTTCCTGGCCCATGAAATCCTGATAAAATAAAATGTTTGTTATTTTAAGCTACTGTGTTTTGGAGTAGTTTGTTAAGCAGCAATAGATCACCAGAGTAAACAGTGATGTATTAATCTTTCCACGTTAAAGGTAATAAATGAGGTGGAGGAAAAGAAGGGTGGGCTGATTGGAAAAGGTGAAGGGGGAGGCATGGAGTAAAATTCTCTAGAAAGAGACCATAAATGCTGTGAACACCAATAAGAGATGAACTAGGGATTTAGAGGACTTAAAGCGAGTTTAAAAAAATCAGAGCCACACATTTTTAGCAGGCCGCTACTGTGCTTTTGGGCAACTTCTTAGCAATTCAGAGAGAAAAACAGCAGTAAAGTTTCACCTCATGCAGATGCTGTGAACAGTAATGAATAAACATGACAAATAAACATGCTGCAAATAAGAGCTAAAAATGCTAAATATGTAAGAAGCAATCTTCACACCTACTAAAAATCTTTCATAAGATGATTTCAAATTGGAGGTGTCTCAGGAGAAAATAACATTGAAAATACAACCGGGTTTTTACTTTTCATACTTTTATTGAAAAGGTACATTTAAAAAAATACACAGACATTTTACCATTTACAGATTGCAGATATAGATACTCTAAAAGAGTTCACTCTATTTTGTTGTTTTATGATACCTCTTGCCCCTGATATCACAAACATTCCAGTCTTGTTGATATCAGCTTAGAAAGGGGGGCCTGGGAGCATGACCTGCAACATATTCAGTGAACAGAAAGATGAATTGCTCAATTATAAATTTTTTATCTTCTGTACATTATTGCATTAGGGAGCCACAAAATTATGTAGCATCATTACAAATGAAAACAGGTTAAAAATGAAGATAATTACGTAGAAATACATGGATTCATTGTCTTCTTGCAGAATGCACAGGAAGTGCAAAAATGTGCAATTTAGGAAGCTCTTTTTCTGTGTGTATACATTTGCTTAGCAACTCAAACCAGTGAGGAAGCTACAAAATAAGTTAAACACAAAGAGCAAACAGGTAGTAATTATAGCTGTTATATGGCTTTCTATTTCATTTAAATTTCTCTAAATTAAAGTGTGAAATAAGGAAAATACATTACTTTATCTTTTGTTCTCTTAAAGAGAAAATTCAAAGCTACTTTGCTTCCTAACATTAACACAGCAACTAAAAATGTTGAATTCAGACAAGAAGTACAGGTCTAGTACTACACAGGATACAACAGTACTTGGGTCTAAAACAGTACACAATCCCTGTCAACAATAGTACACCAAGAAGAAAACGCTGTGATCCGGTGGTAAGATGGTGTCCACAAGCGAGCACTTGAGTTCATCTGTTTTTGTGCCACACTAGAATATGCCCAGGTGGATTCCAGAGTTATTTACAGACATCTGAGGAAGAGCCTAGTTTTCAAGTCTGTCAGGAAAACATTCCATATCGTTTCTAAGCCAGATAGATCGCACCCATGGAAAAATAGAGAATGACTTTTTTTTTTTTTTTTTGACCATTACATTTTCAAGAAACCAAATATCTCAGATACACGAATTGAATGGGTGGGGTGGGAGCGGGGTAGGGAGATATAGCCAGTGCTGCGCAGATTCCTAAATAAGAGGAGCGGTCCCTAAAAGCACTCCTGGGTCTAGTGACCTGTGTGTGCTCGGAGCTGGGGCTTGGGTGGTCTGCTGCATCTCGTGGCTGGGTGGGGGCCCTGCCACGCACAATGCCTAAGTTACTGAACCCTTTTGGCTTTCGTCTCAACCCGCCTACTGGCCTCCACCGACCTGGGGCTGGCAGACGTCAGTATGGAGCGAAGAGGATGGAGGCGGGAGCGGCGCGGAGGGGCCCGTGGCCCGGCCTCAGCAGGGCGGGAGGGATGGCGGCCGCCTGGAAGAGCGAGGCGGACGGCCGGGCCGGCAGGGACAGCGCGGACGACACGGCTGCCGCAGCGGCCAGCGGCGACGACAGGAAGGCCGGCGCCAAAGGCTTCATCAGATCTTTCTGGAATGCTAGTTTTGCCTAACGGAGGAGAAAACCAGCCATGAACGGGGGTGGGGATAGTGTTTGTGAAATAAGAGCACCGCAGATGTATTTTCATAAGTAAAACACCAACATTAAAATGAAGTCTGAAATTTTAAAAATCTTTACTCTCAAACTTCAAGAAATGATTATTTTCACAAAGCTGGTGGCAATGGCTCTTGGCATAGCTTTACTTTGATTTGTTTCCATTTCGGCTCTTTTTTTGTAGTCTTTGCTCCTGATGGCAGGGCATAGGGAAGCCTCTCCATAGATACTAAAGTTATTTTATGACGCTGCTGCTCAGTAGGAAAACACAAACATTCCCAGAAGGTTCCTGCTTAGGCAATGGAGCTCAATTCAAAACCCACACTTGTCCTAAGCCGCCATGCTGCCTTGCTGACTAGAGACTTTCCTTTTTTTTTTTTTTGGAGAACGTGCATGACCCTTCTTGTCACTTTTCTTAGGCTGCCCTGAGTTTAGGGAACTAAGGTTCAGGTCAAGAAACCAATGGCAGTTTACAGCTCTCTCACTGGCTACTTAATGGGCATTCCTTGGAAAAACCACAGGTAAATCAAATTTCTCTTGTTGGGAATGATAGTAAGTATGCTAGAAACTTTCTCCATTTAAAGAAATCCCAGGGTGAAATGCTCCTGTGACGTAAGAAATCAATCCTTAATTTCTCTCTTTTGCCATCAGGAGGACCTTTGCAAACTGGATTTGCTTAATTGCAGGTAACACCTGCTTGCAGCCTCAGCTGGAGGCTTTGGAGAAGTTGGAAGGTAATCTCGGCAATGCCTTCAGCTGGCCAATCTCAGCTTCATCCTCACACTGAACTCCACACTGGGCCATTTCCCAGAGAGACTGTGAAATCCATCCATCTGGGTATTTATGTGACACCAATGGAGCCCCTAGGTATTTTTACAAAGAAACTGAAAGCAGCACATAAGTGAGAGCAGGTAAAACAGGCTGGTTATCAAAATGCCTGCAGGAAAGAGAGAGCAATACAAACACTTTACTTTCTCACCCCCTCCCCACCCCAAATGGTTGGCTTTGATGGCTTTTTGTTGTATGAAAACAATCCCTCTTCCCAGGGTCAACACATTCCAGGATTCCTCAGACATCACTTATCCTTGTTCCTGAGCCTTTACTTTTCTTTACATGCTAAAGAAAGTAATTTTTTGAAAAGGTCTTGGTGAAAAGGAAGGTATTAGCTTGTAAAGAGGTGCAGTTTCTCTTTTCTAAGGAACGTGTTTCTTCAAGGTGTCCTATAGTGGGAACTAAGCAGTTTATTCTAAGCTTCTATTTATGAGGGTTATGTAGATCCAAAACCTTTCATGACTATTAATTCCCAGGCCCCCCTTACCCACAGATGCTGCCCAGCACAGCGGGTGAGTAAACTTACCGCTAAAATACTTGGGCTCCGCTGGAGTTTGTTGTAAGGGCTGTATTTCGGCTTCAGTGGTTTCCCTGCAACTCGATCTTTATGTCTTCGGCTAGAAATGTGCTGAAAAAAATTTGATGCATTAGCTGAATCTAAATGTGAGTTTTATTCTACGTAAGTTATATTTCCTAGACAGAAGTAGTTGTTTTCTCCATTCCCAACTCAAGGTCCATAGTTCCAAGATGGTTTGGGTAAAAGCATTGTGATCTCTAAATTAAGACGCTCCCCCCGCAGCTGTAACGCCTCTCTCCCTCTCCTGTTCTCTACAGCCCTCATCAGATTTTGCCTGGTGTTACCACAGTTACTGATAAGTTTGTCTCCCTAACCAAATTTAGAGTCCTTGGAAGACATACTTACCATCTCACTTATCTTACCAGGAGCTCTTGCTTGACTGTGAGCTCCAGGTGACCACTGTGCTCATCCCTGTATCTCAAACACCTTGCCTAGCACCTAACATATGGTAATAGGTGGTGATCAAATATTTGGTACTGACTTTTTTCTTGCATGGAGCACCTGTATGTTTTATACTGCATGCCTTCTGTAAGGGTTGGTAAATTTAGCTGTAAACCCAGTGAGGAGATGCACAGTCAAATGGCGACCCCCCCCAAACAGTGTATATTAATTCAGGATACATTACCTGTTTGAGTTGAATTTCGGAATTAACATGAACATCACAGATTTCACAATGAAACGTTTTGTTCTGTAGTCCTGACCCCTTACTGCCATTCTGCATCTTTAATCTTGATCCAGGTCTAGGATAAGACTTAATAGGACCAGCCCCATTACGAGCCTCGACCATGGTCTTGTGTTTAGATCCTAAGACAGAAAAAGACATACATATATTAAATATCTTTTTAAGATCTGTGTGAAGCTTTGTTTTCTTATCCTTGAGAAGTTTATCTTCAGGCTGCATTTCCCAGTGCTTTTTCAAAGATCATTTTAATGCTGATTATAAATTTAACACATTTTCATTGTAAAAATGGGAAAGCATAAGAGTTATATACTTTCTTTATTATATATAAAGAAAATATGGAAAATATAAATATAAGAAAATAAGGATTACCCATATTTTTACCACTCAGAAGTATCTGCTGTTATCATTTTTGTGTCTTTATTTTCAGGGCTTTTTTTTTTTTTTTTTTTTTTTTTGCATGCTAAAAAATTATATTTTCAACATTGGGATTATACTAATTAAATATTCTGAAAATTTCACATATCAAATCATGTTCATATTTTCTTATCATTGCATTTTAATGGCCGAGTAATACATTCTGTCATATGGGATTACTATAATTTATTTGATTATCTCCCAACTAGTGGACTTACAGGTTGTTTCAATTTTTTTTTTCTTGTAAGTGTATTGCAGGGGGCACTGTGCATCAATACTTGTCTTCATCTCTGTCACTTCATCAAAATAAGTTTTGGAAAGTATTAGATGTTTTTAAGGAATAAATTAAAAGATAAATTTAAAAAGTAGAACAAACGTTATCTCCAACCTACTTTTGCCTTGCTGTTTCCCAGGCCATTATGAACATCCTTTTCTAAAATCACTCCTTTGAATGAAAAAAGTAGAAAAGACATTGAACAAATCTAATGTTTGAATAATAAAAGATATTGTATTCTGATGGGAAAAGTTGGGTTTTGTTATAAATATTATTTAGATTCAAAAGGTAGCTGCCAACCTGTGTTGTGTGCTTCTAGCTGTGACAGGGAGTTCACAGCCACTTTGCATAGTGAACAATAAAGTAATTTTTTGGCTTTTTCTTCTTCTGATTCAGCAACAGTACCAGGAGCTCCATTTGTGCTCTTGGAGGGAGAACTGGCTGCTCCAGGTGGCAGGGGTGTTGTGCCAGATTTGAGGAGAAATGAACCACCTTCAGAGCTTGATGGCTGGCTGGAACTATTGGCTTTTAACTTCTCTTTATCTTCTAAGAGAGACACAGAGAGATGTTATTAAAGTCTCACATACCATATAAATATAGATAAATCATTATAAAGAAATTAAAAACAGAAATTTGATTTGTATAAGTAGTTTTTACTCCAGCACAATTTTAGTTCATAGAGCATGATTTAAACAGAACTACGTGCCATTGGTTTCCATATTCCATCACCCCAGGACCACAACTTATCAAGAATAACTTTATTTTCCCATTTGGAGCAGCATTTAGTTTTGGTCTGATATCCTTGGGTTGTAAATTATGTTCCAGGGAAGGCTTCAATATATTACAAAACCAGCAACCCTCCTGCTATTGATTGAATGGCTCCCTAAAACTCATTGAAGCTTGATCCCCATTGTAACAGTCTTAAGAGGGTAGGAAATCAGACTATGGCAGTATTGAAAGGTGGGGAATTTAAGAGGTGATTGGATCATGACAACTGTGCTCTCATGAATGGATTAATCTATTTGTGGAGTAACAGGTGAATGGTTTTGTTGGTTATCATAGGAGTGGCACTCTTGCAGAGCAAGTAAGCATGTTAAAGAGCTTTCTTGCCATTCTCGCCATGTGAAGGCCCTCACTAAATGTGCCCCCTGGATCGTGGACTTCCCAGTCTCTAAAACTGTAAGAAATTTTATTTCTTTATAAGTTACCCAATTTCAGGTATTCTGTGATAAGCAATAGGAAACGGACTAATACACCTCCAATACAATTACATGATATAATGGTAACATGAAAGAAGTTATTAGGCCATGTTAGTTTCAGTTGACTACTCATATTTTAATTATAACATGGATATAAAATTAAAATTCAATTTTTACTCCAAGTTAAAATTTTAACTTTGGGTTATGGGGTAAAGGGGAAAAAAGAAACATGATTAATTTTGGTTATGATTAGTTATGTTTTTGCCGCTTTTTTTTCTTATTGGTTATGAATATTCACGAGATAAAAAATTTGTGGTAATGGGCATGCTGCCAGTACGGATCTGGCCTTCACATCTTGGGCACGAGGGGTGACAGTCAGCTGCTCTTTTAATGGCAATGCAATTTATTTAAAATACAAGAGCCGAGGATTCTGTTCATTGTGCTTATTAATTACTGCCAGTCTAAATCAAAAGTTTTAAATAATGAACATTAACCATAAACACAATATGAAGATTAGCCAAATCATATAAAGACATCTTGGCATTTTGATCATGTAGCTACTAAATGCTAATAATCCTCAAGGCCCATGTGAAGGTTATGAGGGGTCAGAATGATTTTAACAGAATCCAACTCATTGAAGTTCATTTGCTATTCAAGACAGGCTCTGTTCAGCAACTCCTCTGAGAAAGAAACTTGAGCTTTGTAGGTAACAGCAAAATCCATCACACTAATTCTAGTAGAGCTGATACTCTCAGAAAATGTCTATAGATATGATGATTAACTCTCACTGAGGAAGAAAGGGAATTAAAACTGTAAGAATATTTGTTAATTGCTTTAGCTAATTCAGAACTATACACCATTGACCTGAATGACCAATAGGTAAGGAGTGACAAGGGAACAGCAATGTGTGTGTTTCTGTGTATATGATACAAGGTTCTGCATACAGGGAAACCAAAGCTTGCAGGGCCCATCGAAAATGGTGGGAGATCACATTTCTGCTAAAATTTAAAGAAAGGCCTCATTGATTTGGGGATAAGCAGTTGATTTCCATCCCTTTCCCTGAGACGGATCCATCCAGGTCAAGACTAGACAAACTGGGATTCCAGATCTGGATGTTGCTTAGAATAAATGAATGCTGAGATCCTTTCTTATCCTTGGGTTCTACATCTATACTCTCTTTCAGCAAGTGTATTAAAACTTCAGGATGACATGAAGTATGATGGAAAAGGTCTTAGACTTTATTAAACTGAACTCAATAGTATGAGAGAAGGAAATAAAATCATTCTTCTTAATTGGTAATAGTAAATAAGATTAGAGGTTATTTTAGGCCTGGAACTCTCTTATGTATAAAGACCCCTCAGATTAAATTTGAAATTTTATAAAACTCATAAAGCAGCAAAATAATTCAGTCATCTTAGTATTTGCCCCTTTGGAACTACTCAGTTTCTTGTGATGGAAACAAGTTATTGCTCACCAAAATCTTTCCTTGCTTCAAGCATTTCATAAGATTTCTTATAAATTTGACCAAAATAAGTCTGACCTCTTTCAGTCACTCACTCATTCTCTCTCATATTATTTTAATGTCCCTTATATTAATGTCCCTCATATACCTTAAATTTATATAGAACTTTACAAAGTACTATCACTTACATTATCTTATTAGCTCTCACACAAACTTGTGAAATAATTAAGACTGAAAATAATTCTTATAAAATTCCTGTCTTAAAGATGAAGAAACCAAAACTCATCAGAAGTAAACGTTCTACAATTAGTAGATTCAGTTTAGTTTTAAAGCATATTTGCCTTAAATGAAAATATCTATTAAGAAGGTGTATAAGATTATATATTTTCTCTATATCCCTATTTCTTTAAGAAAAATTAAATAGATTTTCTTTTTATATCTTCTTTTCAAAAGAGGTAATTCATTCATTAACAAATGCATATTAACAATATATTAATTGCTGACAAAGTACTAGATGCTGAAGAGAACAGTACTTAAAGCAGATATAGACTCTAAGAAAGTTACAGTTTAGCAGAGGAATTAGCAGAAGAATCCACTAATTTATGATGGAAACTGGTAAGAGGCATGACAGCATAGAGCAGAAAACGATCACTTCTGCTTGGGAAGCAAGAGACATTTTTCATTAAGGAAGTGGCATTTGAAAGGTTTTGAAGCTCAGATTTAGATAAACATAGAAGAGGGATGAAAAGGAGTGAGAAGTGAATAGTTAGAAGCAGAAACATGAAGAGATGCTTAGGTGTGAGAAATCTCAGGGTGTTCTTCGTAAATACATACCTGGTAGTTGAGTGTAGAGCTGACAACAGGTATAGTGGGAGATATTATTATAAAGGTCATTTGGGCCAGAAGGCAGAGAATATCTTAAAACTATTAAACTATATACTAATGGCAGACATCTCCCTTTTAAAATATATTAAGAGGTATGGTGTGTTCAACATTTACGTGATCTAAAATTTAGATAAATTATATTTTATTTTTTGTCCCCAGGTAGGCCAAAGTCTTAATCTTTGAGAATATTAGGGAAAATTTTTGACTTTAGAAATGTGTAAATGGTTTCACCATATTCAAGGAATTCTGTTATTGGAATTGATATCGTTTAGTCAATAAAACAGATCCTAAAATCAGGAAAGTCACTGATGCATTTATACATTTAAATTGTGGCATTCTTTCTGGATGTGTAAACTTATAAACTTCAAAGCTTAATTTGATTATTTCTCATCTCGATCGCTTGATATTTTTATCAAAATCCATTATATTATTTCTTTTCTTACCAGCATTTTTAAAGCTCCTTATTTTGTGTATTTAAAAGTTTAATTAATGTACTGTTTACTTCTGTTTCTTTTAATAAAGATGCATGTCATTTGGAACGTCTACTTAATATGAATTCCAATTTCAAGTATTCCCTCACCTAATGTTAATTAGCAGGTCTTCTGACTGTCTTAATTATTTCCTGATTACTCAAACACCTTCTTGAGGGTTTTATCATATAGTACTTTGAGGCAAAATTTGCTTAGCTACATCAGAATTGACCTGTGTAACAAATATCCATAATTTATGCGTCACAGTGAATTTATTCCTTCAAAGTTGCCTCCTTGGGAGGTTCCACATTGACTCATTTCTTTTCCAAAGTTCAAAAAATTTGAAAAGCCTTCTTTTTGAGACTGCTTTCATATTCAGTTGATAAACCGTGTAAAGAAAATCCGTCATTAATCTTTGTCACCCTATTTTTTTACTCCGAAAACTTTACTCAAATTAATCCACCTTATTCATCAAACTTAGTACTATATTACTCAAACATAGCCTCAGAGGACTAACAGTGCTAACAAAAAGATAAAAAGAACATGCCAGAAGTTCTGAAAGCAGTTTTACAGCAGACAAGTAAAGCCAGAAGTGCATGTAAGAATTTCATTCACTGCCATTTCATTCCCTAGTCAGACCATTGCAGATTGTACTGATCTGTCCCTCAGACCAAGTGAAATAGGGAAAAGGAAGACTGGAGAGAGATGGAGCTGGACCAGGGAAGGGTCAGAAGTGGAAGAATCTGTAATCTCAGTTTGGCATGTCAAGGGTGAATAAGTTTTCTTTGGGTCATTAGGACACCTTGGAAGGTGGCCAGGCTCGAACCATGGTGTTAGTGTCCAGCACAAGAACGCTGATCACCAGGACCCTGGCAGCAAGAGACTGAGGGGTAGACAGACCTTCAGTGTCCAGGAGATGAGGAAGGATTGGAAGAGGTCAGGGAACCAACCTCATGAAAACTTCACACGTGGTCCCTGAAAGAGAGAGGGAGGGGGAAGGGGAGAGGGAGGGAGGGGGGGGAGAGAGAGAGAGAGAGAGAGAGAGAGAGAGAGAGAGAGAGAGAGAGAGAGAGAGAGAGAGAGAGAGAGAGAGAGAGCACGTACGAGACTGAGAGCAAGAGCAAGTGTCTGGACACCTGCCATGCAGAGGGCATCCATGATTGTCATTAACTACAAAAACATTTGCCCTTTTTTCTCTAATTCCTCCTTCTATCCTTAACAATGGAAAAGCCAAGAATCAGAAAGCATGAAACAGAGAAGAGCAGACTATGTCCCTTTCCATGGTTCAGCCTGAACCAAAAGGAAGAGTGATAAGAGCCTCAGGTTTCAAACAGGAGCAGATCTTCTGATAACTGACAATGTGTCAGGAATGAGAAAAGGAGATTCAACGCAGTGCATCATGTTCGTACCTCACTGAATTCATACATTCAATAAAACAGTTATATAAACAGCATTGTATACACACATCTCTGTAAACTTGTCTGATAATTTTCTTAGGACATAAACTTTGAAGAGGATTTACTGGGACAAAAAAGCATGTACATTTATGAGCTTTTGATGTACATTGCCAAATTGTCCTCCAGAATGATTACACAAATTAACACTCTTAGGAGCTTTGCAAGATTGCTGGCTTCCCTGTACACTTCCCAACCTAACCATTCACTGTCTTCACCAACCAGACAGATAAAATATGTTATCTCATTGTTAATTTGATTTGCATTTCTTTTATGACTAACACAGATGAATAATTTATTCATAAGGTTAATGAGAATTTGTGTTGCAAACTAATTTTAAGAATTCTTATCAATTCTCAAAAGGAACAGAAATCTTGAATTACACGCAGTTTTCAGACTTAGAAAATTGTATGCTAAATAAGAAGTAAGCTTTACAATAATAATAAACTTCCTTTTATACATAACTAGGAATGTTAAGTTGGTTGGACCATGGTTCTTAGAGCTGAAATAAGAGTCACAATCATTACTTAGGGAAATTTGCTTTATGAGGAGCAGAAATATAGGCTCAATGGCTGATCCAGGCAACGTATCTTACGGTAATGGTAAAAGTAACAATAATAATCACAAATTAATAGCTAACACTAACTGAGCACTCTGTATAGACCAGGCATTATGTTAACTTAGCTCATTTATTTTTCACACACTCTAATGAGGTAGAAACTCTTACTATCTATACTTTTTAATTTCTTTATTTATTTTTATTGAGGTATAACATATACTACAAAGTACATACATTTTAATAAATTTTTACATAGGTATACATTCATATAAAACAATACATGTTAAGATATAGAATGTTTCCACCACCCAGAAGGCTCCCTTGAACACCTAATCAGTTGATAACTCCCCCAAAGTAGCCATCATTCTTACCTCTACCAACTTAGATCAGTTTTACCTATTTTTGAACTTTATATAAATGGAATCACACAATGTGTATTCTTTTGTGTCTGGCTTCTTCCACCCAACATTATGTCTGTAAGATTCATCCATGCTATTGTATATAGAAGGTTTTTTTTGTTTTTTTTTTTTTCCATTGCTGGGTGGTATTCCAATGTATGACTATGCCACAATCTATTTTTCTATTTTGCTACTGATAAACATTTGGAATGTTTTCAGTTTTTGGCTATTTTGAATAATGCTACTATGAACATTCTTATACATGTTTTTCAGTAGAAATAAATACTCATTTATGTTAAGTATATATACATTGTAAAATTGCTAGGCCACAAAATATCCATATGTCTAGCTTTAGTAGATTCTAAAAAAAGTTTTCCAAAATGGATGTACCAATTTTCCTATTAGCAATGTATGAGAATTCTAATTCTTCCATGTCTTCTCTGACAACACATGGTATCAGTGTTGTCAGCCCTTTTGATTTTAACCATTCTGGTGATTTTAATTTGTATTTCTCTTGTGACTAATGATATTGAGCACCTTTGCATATTTTTATTGGATAATTATATATTTTCTTTTGTGAAGTGTTTGTTCAAATTTTTTGCCCATTTAAAAAAAACTGGGTTGTCAGCTTTCTTATTATTAAGTTATAAGAATTCTTTATATATAGTCTGAACAGGAGTCTTTTGTCAGGTATATACATCACAAATCATCTCCCAAAGGTTGTGGCATGCTTTTCACTCTCTAAATGTTGTCTTACGATAACCCAATTGTTTAAAAAGAAAAAAGAACCAAAGCTTAAATAGGTTAAGTAACTTGTTCATAGTCATTCAATTAACAAATGATAGAGCATGAATTCCTGAACCCTGAATAAGGATTCTCATTGCACTTCCGTTTTGAGAAATATTAGACTAAGAATCCTCTGTCTTAGGAACACCTGCTTGAATGTTTGACATTGTAGAATTAACAGTGATGTGACATCTTTGTATATCTAAGTGACACGATGCCATAGAAAGCATAGTACATTATGAGCAAAACTTGCTGAGAACCAGATAAATAAGTCTGCTTTAATACTGTTTCTTTAAAGGCTGTGTAGAAGACCGGAATATGCCACTCATAAATATGCCTCTTTGGCATAAGGATTATTTTGAGAAACAGCAGGCACCGGAGAAGCTCTGAAAACAGAGTAGGCTTCTCTTACTCTTACTTTTTTAAGGGAAGTTTCTCTCTGTAAAGGAAATGTCCATTTGTAAGGGTGCCTCCTCTATAACAGGATGAGAAAGATGATTCTAAATCTCTGGAGACGATCATCAATGAAGAGGCATTTAAATAAATTTAATAAAAAATTAAAGAACAAACTAAAAAAAACGGAGAAGATGTAAATCTGTATAACAAACCTTACCTTTGTTTACTGTGCTTTTCCTGGTCACTCCCTCATAACTGTCCCCAACATTCTTTTTTATTTGTTCCAGCTGAAGATGGTATTTAAGCCTGAATTCAAAGCCACCTCTTGAGAGATTTACTCTTTCCTCTGTGTGAGGTATACATGCAAATAAACTTGTTTGTTTTTCTCTCGTTAATCTGTCTCTTAGGGACCAGTCCCAATTTAGAACTCAAAAGGAGAGAGAGAAAACTATTCTTTCCTCCCCTGTAGTCTCAACTTTGTATATAACTTAGGAAAGCAAATGACAACAGTATTAGAAAAAGGTATTCAAGCAAAAATTTTCTCTGAGTTTTCACTTCTTGGTTCAAATGTCCCAGCAGGATTAATGGACACCTAAAAGAAGGTCTCTGATTTCCTAAATGAAATAAAAATTTCCTTGCATTTTTGTTTTAGATAATACACGTTTTGATTTATCAAGTTGTATGAGTTAAAACCACTCAGAAGTATCATTTTCTGCCTCTGAGGAATGGAAAGATTTAAAAATTAGAGTCAGAGGGGGAAGATAAGAGGCTTCTGTGCATTCTGCTTGGTGAGGTTTAAAGTGGTGTAACCATTCTGAAACAACATAGAAAGCAAATCTAGCTCTAGGAATCTATCATAAGTAAATAATCATCCATCCACCCAAGAAATATTTATTGAGCACCTTTTATGTGCTATACTATATACTAGGAACTAAAGCTAGAGGTAAAAAGACCAAGTCTTTGAGTCAATAGAATTAATCATCTAGTGGGGGAAACAGAAAATAAGTGTATATGTGTGTGCGTGTATGTGTGTTTGTGCGTGTGTGTGTGTGTGTGTTATTTATAAATGTCTCATAGTGGTGAATGTGCTAAGAAAAATAAAGCTAGGTATGGTAAAAGGATCAGCTCAGGCCTGTCTGAAGAGGTAATATTTGACAGACACCGGAATGAAGTAATAGGAATTCTGAGAGGAAAAGCATTCCAGGAAGAAAGAACAGCAAGTACAAAATCTTGAAGTGGGAACAAGCAAAAACAAGAAAAGTGAGTGGGACTGGAGTGTGAATGTAGGATGTGAGGTGGGGGAGCTGACAGGGACCAGATCACATACTGTCTAATAGAGCATGAGAGAAATTTGGATATAATCTAAGTATGATTACAGAGTAGTGCAGAGGGGTGATCTGATTGATGTTAAGATCATTTTCACTGCTATGTGGAGAATAGACCATGCAAGGATAAACACCAGGAGATCAGTTAGGAGACTACTGCGGTTGTTCAGGAGACAGCGGATGGTTGCTTGGGCCAAGGTGGTGGTAGGGAAGTGAGCAGTAGCTTCAGGATATGTTTGTGGTAGAACCAACTAGACTTACTGACTGATTAGCTGGGGGATGTCAGAGAAAGAGAGGAATCAAGGAGGCCAAGGTCATGGATTTTGTTCCATGCTTAGGAGCTATGGATTTCTAAATTCATGCCTGTTATTGCTGAAGACTGAAACGAAAAATGTGAACCAGTCTTCACAAGCAAGTCACTACAACTGGACAATCCCAGCTCAATACACACTCCCTAAGTAATGATTTTAATTTTTAAGTTTTGGGGGCAATATTATTCATCCATTTGCATATTATTTTTTTATCACTATGATTTAAAAAGACTAAAAGTTTAGATAGGGTTTTTCTTTTTTTTTTTGCTGCTGGCCAGCACAGGGTTCTTTGGCCTTGGTGTTGTCAGCTAGATAGAATTTTAACATGTATATTTTACTTTCAATAAACTGTAACAATTTCTCTAAATAGTCATTTACCATTTTTCAAAAAGTCTTTGAAAACCGTGAGTGTTGTTCATTGATACCTACGGATATCTTTCCAAGACAAGACTTCCGGAATAGCAAAGGAGCCCCAAAACTTGAGAAAAGTGCTGAGGACACCAAGACCACATTTTCAATATCAGGATACTTCAAAAAGTCCACAGAACGATTTGCAATATCTTTTAATTCTGTTTTTTACAAACTTTTTGAAGTACCCTTGTAGAATCATACATTGTATTTCCTCAGGACACTGAAGGATACTGCTTGTCAATTTACATGATTAATTTTTTCTTTTTATACTTAATATTACACTAAAAAGAATTAGATGACAGAAGGCATGCAGTGAAAGGACTGTTAGTCACAGTCTTTCCTGTATTCACAAGCACCTTGTCCAACATCTCATCATTATTCCAAAAAACAAAGCAATGCCCATGATACTGCTTAACACTTATTAGACAAATTTAGCTCACTTTGATAAGGAATTCTGAAATTATTCTATTCTGCTTTATCTTCCCACTTTTCTGAATAATAAGAAATTAATGGATGTCAGTCAGCATACCTACTTCCTTCTAATTGTGCAGTCTTGTGAGAACTGAAGCTGAAAAGCCCATGGGGTTCTGTGCCAGACAAAAAAACACTGCAAACCTGTGTGTATGTAAATTGGCGTGCTGCAGAAGACTTCTTAAGCCTTCTTTGCCTCATTCACCTCCTCCTTATCTACACATTTGACACAGTACAAGTGATTAAACTACCAACTGATGACATATTTTAAAGTTTAAAGTAGAATTTCATTAAGATAGTTAATGGATTAGCAAAAAAAAAAAAAAGCACACAAGCTGCAAAATGAATAAGTAAATTTGGTACCTTAGAGTTCTTTGCGAAATAAAATATAATTAGAGATGTACAGATTCTAGAGCATCATCACTGTATTGCCTGATGCACAAAGAAAGGGGTGTTCATTTGTAGTGTAACAGGACTGCACCTATCTAATGGAGCAGGAAGAAAGGGCCAGGATTGCAGATAATGATCAGATACAGCAGTCAGTTTGCCTCACTTTATTTATAAGATGTATTCCTGAATGGTTATATCCAGAAAGATCTTGGGAAATTTAGTAATAATTTGAATGCACTATTTAAAAGATAGGTTTTTGAAAGTAAATCTTTCTTGGCAATGTAGTAATCGCACACAATTATTTTATAATTCTGTATTTGTATAGATTAGATTTGCTTAAATTAAGAGCATATATAGTGAAAAGTTATATGGAGAAGAGGTAAAAAAAATCAAACAAACAAATGGGGAAAAAGTGATTATATAAAGGGAATATACGCATCAGTCAGCTTCCCCATGGGAGCTTTATCCTTCTTAAGTTCCCTGCCAATACTCCAGACCTCTCATTAGTAAATGTCTGGTCTTCTGTTTCTTAGATAAATGGTAAGTTGAGTGAGTTCACCCCTGATGTTACAATTTCTTCCATCTGCACCTATTTTCTTCATATCTATGAGGAAAAGGTGTTTGCTTCCACTTGAACTCTCTGTCTTATAAGTCTCTACTCTCTTTCCGATAGCTTCAACTACTTTATGTCTCCTGGGTTCTTTCTGTGCACAAAATTCTAAAACCTCCATGTCCCAGAAGTCATTCCCTGACTTGGTTCACTCCTGTACCTTCCCACATGTCTTCTCCTCACTGCTGAACTGGAAGTGGTCGTGTGAAGTCCATCTTTATCCTCCTGCCAAAGCCAATGGTCTCTCTTCAGTATTCTCTTGCATTGGACACAAGTTTCTTCTTGAAACTTTTTTCCCTTGGTGTCCACAACACTTCTGCCCTTTGATGTCTACAACACTTCTCTTGCCTGGTCTCCATCAGCCTCTACAACAGCTCATTCTAGGCCTCCTTTACCTGTTGCTATTCTGCCTGCCACTAAGTGCTGGCCTTCCTCAAGGTCACACTCTTGTCCTCTTCTTCGGTGTTATATGATCCAATTCACTGCAATGACTTCCTCCACCACACTGACATTGACCCCTAAATCCACGGGTGAATTCTTTACCTCCCTGTCAGGGTCAAGACCCTTTTTTCCCCACCTGCCTGAATGGATGAGCTGCTCCACATAGGGGGAATCCCCTATGCCAAGCAGTCCCCATGCCAATGAACAGCATTACCAATTATATGTCAGAACTGTCAGCAATGACTCTTCAATTCTTCCTTCTCATCATCTACATTTAATTAACAACCAAAGTTTACTGATATTATCTTCTAAATATCTCTTCTGTCAGCCTTATTCACCCTTCCATCAGAAGGCATTTATTCAGCATCTACTATGTGCCACTGTCTCATTTCAGCCTCTCCTCTGTTCTCTCTGGATTACATAAAATTTCTTTACTCATCTTGCCATTTCTAGTCTCTGAGCCCACCTCGTCCTCCTTCCCTACTCCACACTCTCCTAATGCTCTTCACATAATTATATTATGATTTTATATTAATTGTAATTATTTATTTGTACTTAAAAATTATTACTAAGATAGAGATATTTTTGAGTCCTAGAACCATTTCTTAATTTATCTTCATGCCCAGTGTACAGAAAACCATAGGTGGGCAATAAGTTTGCTGAAAAAAGGAATGTACAATTTAAGACAATGTTCTCTGGCCTTACAAGTAAAAATATAAGAAAAATTCACTGCTGATAGCTGAATGATAACTAGTGAAACAAATATACATTCAACAGATAAATAAATGCATTTAAGCTGTTGATTATGTAAAATATTCATATCATTGTTGCCAAGGCTATATGTTTGGAATAACTATTTAATGTGAGTTGAGGTTGAAATTCTCTTAAGAATGAATTTCCTTGAGATATACTAAGACAGAGTCACATAACAACAAACACATTCCTTTGTGCCAGGTCCAATATTCTGATGTTGATAAATGAACAAATCTGTGAATTTCATTATTTTCTTTGTTAGGAAGCCTACACAAACTTACATATTGGTAAACAATGTACCTCTGATAAAGTTACAGATATAGCTAAAAAGCATGTACCTCTGCCAGAAAGTCTAAAGCACATGTGAAAACAAAACATTATCAAAATATAGCCAGTCCTGTTTGCAGCTAAACTGGTGTACTGTTCTTTGGCAGGGTTTCTCTTGAGACTGTAAGTGTTCTGTTTGGAAAGTCATCAGAGGTTTCTAACCTAACAACCCATCTCTGCAATGCTCTATGCAGTCAACATTAAATTACATCAAACTATATTCATTTGAATTATCCATGATTACATGGTTGATATATCTTTTTAGGTAACAGATGTTCATCACTGAAGGCAGCATTATGAAAGCTTTGCGTCTTAGGATTGTACCACTCACGACTAACCCAAATCCCCAAGGCACATAATTTGGCAACCGGTGGCACCAGACTAGTACACTGGGACTCCTTTAGTCGCCCATTCAGGCTTCCTCCAATTAAATGCCTAACTTAGACTTGATATAATTCCAAATGTCCCCAAGGGCTATCCAGCATAGTATAGTATAGGCTGGTTTATCTCATAACACCTACTAGTTAGCTGACTTGCTTTATTAGTCATAGGACTTCCTGTTAGAAAATGTCTGATCTCAGTGTCCTACTTGAGAGTAGACTGCTGGACCACCTTTGGAAACTGAGAGTTTTCTACATGGCTTATGCCATTTTGCAGATGTGGAAAACAAAATAGAGCACTTAATTCATAAGCCCAGAAAAACCAAGTAGGCAAGGACAAACATGGAAATTCAAGTTAGTTTTTGAAATTCTCTTGTGCACAATGTTATACATTGGGCCAATCTGATGCCTTCGGGCACTTTACATCCAATGCCACATTACCATGCCACCAGCTAAATGTTGGAAACCCTGTCTCTTCAAGCATGACTAAGGACTGTGAAGCTTGCTAATTCCTAATTAAGTATGTTTATGTCTAATTTTCATATCTTGGCATTTAGAGTAATCCTGAAAGCAGGGAAAGTTGTCGATAAATTAAAGTGACTCTTCACTGAATCAGAATCTGTATGTCCTTGGCTTAAAAAAAAGAACCCAGAAAAAAGCTTATTCTAAGTAACTCAAGACTCATGTAAGTGAGGTGACTAATTTTGTAAGTCCAAAACCGGCCCTGCACTGTATGCACATTTTGCAGTAATTCTCACATCTTGCAGGCTGCACTCCTGACTTACAATATTGCTGTTCTTTCCATTTGAAAGCTTATGTCAATCAGGTTCTGGCTATTGCGCTACACCCTGCAGCGATTTTGTGGTTTAATGAAATGTCAGCCATTGCCCTCCTTGTCTGAGCACTGCATGACAACTGCCCGTTGTCCCTTGTGCCACTTTGTTGGGGAGCAGAAGCTGCCAGTCTCACACTCAGATAAAACACTGGCATCTCCAAGTAGCACCGTGTTGAAAGCTGGCAGTCTCCACTCCGTGTCAGTGGACTGGCACTGATATTAGTGAACTTGTCAGCTTTTCTGAGTGAGCACAGAAGAGGGCCTGTTTGCTAGAGTTTGAACCTAATGAACAGCTTTCTCCTATTTTGTGTAGTTTTCCAGCCATTTGACTTGTACAATAGAGAAATCATATTTCAACTTCTTCAGGTTGAATGATTGCTCCTTTTCCGATTTGTCACCAAGAGATGTGAAACACTTATTTCTGAGGCAGCTTTATTATGGAAAATAGAATAAGTAACTTATGTCACTCAAATCAAGCCCCTCAGGGAGTAGGGCCAGTTGAGATTCAAAAGCCAGGAATAAGATTAAAAACTAATTTTCTAGGTAGAATGAGGAACAGGTTCCTTTTCTTTTAGATGAATGGCCCCTTATAGAGGGAACAGATTCACAAGGTGCAAGTAAAACATTTGAATTCAGCTCCTCCCACCTTTCTTCCCCTCCAGATGCAGAGATCAGCAAACGGTTTTTAGCTTTGATAGTCCAGGCAGGGAAAGGTCAGCCTGAGAGCTACTGAGGAAACTGAGTCTTTCTTCAACTAGTCAGAGCAGAAAAATTACCATCAGGAAGCAAGTTTATGGCCTCAGGCTGTTCTATGGAGACAGACTCTCACTCTTTATGGACCTGACTAGGTACTGCCTGCTCTAAGGAGACTATGCGGACGTTCAGGGGCTGGACTGCCCAGGCATAAGAAAGCTACCAATCTTTTAAAAATATATTGTTAAAAGGCAATCATACTTTTACATTCCTAATATAGTATTTATGCCTAAATTCAATCTTCTGCTTTATTATGAAGTTGTCAAAGCCAGATTTATATTGAAGACCTATAGGTTGCAGGAGAAAGTCTGTTGGCCATAGAAAGTCTCCTTTAAAAAGTGATATTAATTTAAGAGGCCTGGACCCTCAAAAGGGTTTCTCTTGGATTTCTTATTATGCTAGTTCTCTTAGGAACAATGTATAGGGAGATGTATGACTATGAGACTGTGACCATAACAGAATTGAGCAAGGAATAGGTAGGACGTTACACTGCAAACTGTGAAACTCACAGCTATAATACAGAATAAATGGCTAAGAGTTTTTTTTCCATCCTACCTGTGCTCCATGATATATAAACCTCATCAAGACATAAGAAGAAGTTATTATAAAAATAACAGCATATGGAGACTAGAGAAAAAAACCATAATTCTGTCACACTAAAGCAAGGGGCCCATGAATACAAAGGATCCAAGAACTTGGATGGGAAAAACTGAATCTTTATTTTCGGTTGTCTATAATTGAAATTTAGCATTTTCTTCTATTGTAAATGAAGGCAACAAAATGTAGCAGTCCAGCAGTACCTGTAGCTTTGTTACCAATCAAAATCAGATATTTTTATCAGACACTACAGTTGTCATAGAACGCTTGAAACATTGTTTATGCTCATAACAATATCAAAATTATGGTAGATATTAGAACGATTGCTAGATCTGATTTAATGCATTATTGCTACATTACAATACCATAACAAAAACTTGACAACTGTATTTTAATATAATTGGTTTTCCTTGTAAAATTATAAATTCCATTTTATGGATTTAAAAACATCAGTCTGAGAATAGATTTCACTATTTGGCCACAGAAGTCCATGGCACAGAAGTTAAGAACCTCTGTGTTTATGTCCATCATTTCATTCTGCCTATATTTCTGTCCTTACCCATCATTTCAAACACTCTTTTCCCAACATCCTAAATTCCCTTCCTTGTCCCCAAGTGTCCTTTCATTGCCTGTTATTTAAATGGGGCAGTCTTTCACATCTCAAATCCTATGAAGTATTGATCCCTTTGATGAGAATCTCCTTCCCCTCCACTGCCAAACCAGAGACTCTGTTTTTCTAGTTAACTTCTTCTAATCCCCTAGGCACAGAGAGCTTAAATCTCCTGCCTAGGACTTCCCCTCCTTCCCAGACTATGTCAGCATTCCTTTCTATTCATTCATCAAGCTCATCATCACTTGCTCAGTATCTATCCTTCTGGACAATATGCTGTTATGAGAGCAAGACACAGATTTGTCTGATTCACTGTCATATACACAGTACCTATCATGATGCTGGATATTCAGTGGGGCTCAGTAAATAAATATATGGAAATACATGAATGAATAAACCATTTTGTAATTTTTTGATTTAATATATTTTGTAACTCTTCAATTTAATATGTTACTTGCTTTTTCCATGTTGTTATTTTATTTACTTTAAAGCTGTATAATCCAAGTTCTTCAAGAAATTTTCCTAGTACTAATTATCTTGTCTCCCATTTTCATTAATATGAATCATGCTACAATGTGCATCTTCCTGCATAATAGTTTATTTTTCTTGCTTTGTGTTTAGGATTATTCCCTTAGTGTAGAATACAGGAAGAGAAATTAATTGATCTAATGGAGTAAACATTTTTATGGTTCTTGATTTATTCTATGAAGTTACCTTCTAAAGGAGTTCTCTCAATTTAAAATGCCACAAGTTATATAAGCAGAAGAGCTGCTAATGATTTTTCAAAGTACTTAGAAAAGCTTTTACTGGATATTAATCATTATATCTTTTGGGTTAGTCAAAGGATTGAGCAAAATTTTGGTTGAAAAAAATAAGCAAAGGATTTTTCTTAAACTCAAACTGTAGTATATTAATTAATTTCCATATTGAGTAAAGTTATTTTATTTGTTAACAGGGAACTAAGAACAAAGATATTGTGCTAGGGAAGACAAATTATTTTAACTCTGATATGGCCATTTTGATAGTTAAATGGACAAAAATCATCCTAAGACTCTGAAGGAAGTTCAAATATTTGGAAGCAAGGATAGAATAATCTCTGCTGTGATAAGAAAGTATTTCTGTCATTTCATATTTGAAAGAAAACATAACATGTATTTTCTAGAGGCGAAGTAACTAATAGTCTACAAAAAATACCAAAAAATTATACACCAAGAAAATTTTTTGCAAGGAGATAGAAATCAAATGTATGGGCTGACAAGTTTTTCCCTTTTCACTGACATAAATGCCAGCAGGAACTTGTCAGGCAGAGGTGTGTTTCTCGTTTGGATCACACTGTCCTCCCTAATCCTTTGATCTTAGCAGCCAACCCTGGCTCCAGGCAGGCTGCTTCTCCATGTGTAGCACCCAGTTTTCTCTCTCCACAGATGGGGATATGTTGGGTTGTATCTTCTTTTATTACTGTAGCTGTACATGGAACAACCTGTGATATGGGAATACAAAGAAAAAAGAGCTAACCAGAATTTTCTTGCCCTGTCCACATACTAGGAAGTGTACCAGAGCTTCTTCCGTTAAATTCCACTTAATGATATTCACTGAATATTTGCTAACTATGTGACTACCATGTGCAGGATGGAGTACCAGGAGCTGTCGGGATGTAACAGACAAGACACATTAAGCAATGGGAGGTTGAGTAGAAAGACATCTTCCTTATTACATAAAAAGGTGAGAAAGACCATGAAGGCCCTTCCACATCTTTAAACATCTCATTGGGAGAGTCAGGCTCATCAAGCCTTAATGTCCTGGGATGAAAACACAGCGTGAGTAATTACTAATGGTAATAAAACAAGCACATAAAGAGGAATATAAGTGCAGGTCACTGTTGCATGCAAGCATGGCATGAAATGATCATAGAGTCAAAAGAAGAACAGGGCCTGGAAATTTCTTTGAACGAATAGTTGCTTTTTATGGCTACCATTTATTGAGTATCTATCACATGACAGGCACTGAGCAGGGCAACTTACATTAATTAGCTCATTAATCCTGACAACAACCCTAGGAGGTGGGTATTAGCACTCCCATTTTATGAATGAGGAAATGGTGGGTATTAGCCCTCCTATTTTATGACTTGGTTAGGGTTATATGAGGTCAGTGAGAGGCAGAGCTAATCTGTCTGACTTCACATTCATGTTCTTTTTACTATGCTATAGATGTGAAGTAGGTAAATACCACTCAGGAGTCATATTGTAGTTAATAAATCCTTACACAAAACCACTCACAACTTGATTCTTTTAGAAAACAAAACGGTGGGAAAAGAAACAACACATTTTTCTGAAATGTCAGATTTCTAGAAGTTTCATCTAGTAAAAGAAATTTCAAACAGTCTGCAAAAAGCATAAGCAGTAAAGTCCATAAACCTTTATCCAAAGGTAGTGTATCATGGTAGTGGATTTACAGGATGGCCCAGGTAGGACACTGGCATTGAAACACTTTCTATTTGAATGACTCTTGGTCATTATTTCCCCTCTGTAGGTCTCACTTTCCAGTATTCATCAGAAGACTATTATAATCACTCAATAGGAGAGTGTATATAAAATACTTAGCATGGTAACAGGCACATAATCATTCAGTTACACATTAATCATTACTAGTACTGCTATTAAAATTATTTTTTTGCAAATGTCTAATAAGTTTGGATCTGTTTTTCTAGAATATAGTATATTAGGTGCAGCATAATGGCAGATGGTGATAGCCGATAAGAGGCAGTTGTCATCTCTTACTGATAGCAGCAAGAAGAGATAACTAAAATATGACACCATGGGAGGACCAAAAGATAAATAAAATAGCTCTAATAATATCAATAATAGGCTTTTCTATTATAATTTACATTTTGCAAAACCCTTTTACAATCATCTCATTTTATCTGTACAACACTGCTGTGAGATAACGAGGGCACTATTTTCACTTTACAGATGAAAAAAGAAAGGCTCAGAGAATTTAATAACTTTCCTGGAGTTGCAGCTCGTCGGAAGTGCTGAGTACCACAGTCTAGAGGTGTGCTGTTCAATACAGTAGCCACTAACCATGTGTGGCCCCCTAAAATTAAATTAATTAGAATTAAATAAAATGAAATACTTAGTTTCTCGGCAGCATGAGTCACATTTCAAGGTCTGAAAAGCTACATGTGGCTAGTCACACTCATGTTGGACATGACCATTTCCATGATCACAGAACATTTTACTGGACAGCTATGGTCTACAGAAATGAGAACATTAACCTGCATAATGTTATGCCTGATGAACGTTACATATAATATATAACATTATATATAACAGTGAACCTGGGTCCCAGAGAACAGTGTCAGGGAATAGAAATATACTTTAGAACTGTTTCTATGAAAAACACTTTAAGCTTTGTACTATAAGGTTAACTTTATGTGGCACTAGACTATAAGCATCATTAGAACTGGGCCCAGAATCCCAAAAAATGCCTAGTACATGGCCTTGCACACAGAATCTACAAATATTCACTGAATAGCTCTATTTGATCATCCACCATGTCAGAAAAATATGTCACTGAAAGAGAATTCTTCCTGAAGCAAATAAGTGGAATGTCATAAAAATATAAGTAATAACTTTTGTTGAAATCTCAAGGGCATTTATGGTTATACATTTACAAAATTATTCAGTGTACATGCAAAGTCCTTTTATATTTCAATATCTATTCAATGCAGAAAGGTTGTAAATAAATGTAGTCAAAAGAGATGAATACCAGTTAAAAGAAATATGTCTGAAGGCGAGAAAAGCTTTTAGTAATGATATAAGCCTTAATGAGGAAAAAATCCAAGGTTTTGCTTTTTTGGTGTGGTTTGTAATATATCCCCAGTAAATCATAAGTGAGCAGAGCCTCAATAAGCCATAAATCGGTCTCAACTTTTGGTTCACTTTTCTTAGACCAACACTAGGAAATAGCTTCCCAAAGGGGAGAAACTAACAATAATTGTCCAGCATTATTTCAAAGCGATGTAAAATGCTCAAGAAGTTTCAGGAGTTAGTTTCCAGAGGATGACAGACACTCTACTTAAGAACCTTCAGCCTTGCCTGGCTGTTGTCAAATTCAAGGTGCATAGGAAAAAATGGAGGCAGTCCATTTTTTAAATTGACTTTGAAAGTCTTAATGATATATGAACGTTTCATGAAAATATGAGCCTTAGCATAATGGTCTGTTCTCTTCAGACAGATGGGACTCGTTTATGTTCTACATGATTGTACCTCAGAACTTCAAACTTAAGATGTTTGTCATAAATATAGTTAATCTATTATTTTATGAAGGGCACTAAATTTCAGTCCCTTGAATTTGGATAGATATATGCCAAATTTATGATGGTGCTTGTCTATAAATGACAAATGCTGCCAAAGCAGAAAACTATCATTTTCTTCTACTCAACAGCACAAGGTCCTATTGCTAGAGACAGAAATGGGTGAAGAAGCAGTTAAGAAGACCTTGTTGGCTAATTGATGGAGTCCTGTGGCAGTCAGCGGAAAAGAGAAGTTGTCATTTGGAAAACTTGGCCCCATTTATAACAACACATAAAAATTATGAAACACACAGGGGAACTCATAAAAATGACGAGGCGAGGGTCTTCATTTGTATCTGTAGCAAAAGAACTCTTCAACAAAATTGAAAATACACTTTCATAAGGCAACAGGGTGACGATAAAAAGAGGAAGTGCAGCCTTTCCAGGCAAATCGTATTGCTCTACTAGCTGATAACCTACTTTATACCTGAGGAACTGCTACCATTCAAAAGCACAACGTGCTGAAAAGTAAAATGAGCTGTTTCGAGGTGTTCTATTCCCTTTCCCTCCTTCTTATGTCGTTTCTAACACTTTTATCTCACAATCTCCATAGGTTACTGTGTGGGATTAACAAAACAATCTCTCTGCTCTCAGTGGAAATCTTTTAGACGGAATGATTCAAAATGCAACTGAAAATGTGGACAGTGTTCAAAACAATCCAACTGTACCCTTTCAGAGGCAAGGCAAAACTTACGCCATACTCTTTGCCAGTGTTAACCTCTCTCTGAGTGAGAATATTTGGCTCTAGACATATGAAGTCTACAATTGTCAAGCAGGAGCTTTGAGAACATGTGTCATTTGCCATTTACCTGAAATGAGTGTTTTTATCCAAATTTTCCCTTGAAATGATCTATAACTTCTAAAGATTTGTTCTATTATAATTAAACACCACAGACAATACACTACATAGGAACTAAGGATTATCAATAAAATAATGCCTTAATGCCCCCCTTCACTGCCACAGTTCCTGCCAAAAAGTATCAACAGTCAGCAAGCAATTTAAAAGTAATATATAGTCCTACTCACCAATTCTTTACAAAGTTGCTCAGTGGTTTCTGACTTTGCCCATTGGGAAACTTGTATTTACTCCTCGAAGTCACAGAAATTTAGACGTAATAGGAATAAAGGAATCAGCATGCAGCAAGAAGCTCTGAGTTTCCATTCTGACTCTACTGGGATTTGAGTTGTGCAACCTCACACAAGCCACTTAATCTTTCTAAGAACCAGGTTCTTTATTTTCATCATATTTTGGGTAGCAGCTTGAAGATGGTGACTATACATGATTTCTCTTTATATCCCTAACCTCCAACATGGTTAAAAAAAATAAAAACAAAAACACCACTAGGTTAGAAGTCCTTTGAGGGCAAGCATCTTTCTGTTTATTGTTGCACCCCCAGGGTCTGATAAAATATACAGATATATTATTTAGTATAGATAATAAATATTTGTTTAGTGAATAAACAGATATCAAGTTTGTTGCATGAATGAATAAAAGATGAACACTAATTTCAGTGCTACCTATCACTAGGTTGTTGAGATGGTCAAATAAAAACATATATGTGACTAGATCTTATAAACCAAACAAATTTAAGGTGTTCCTATTGTTATATTTCACGCAGAACATACTAGTTCCATCATCCTTGCTTTTAATTGCATTTGTAAACATATCTATGGCATTTTGAATCATTCCATATGCTTTCATCTGTTTAGACAGCAACTGATTAAAGGCTGTTTAGCTCTAAATAGAAATGTGTTTTCCCCATCTTGATATCTAATTAATTTTTTAAAAAATCCAGTGTTAAAGCCTAGACATATGGACAACAAAGATAACAATCACAATATTTTAACATTAGGTTGACTATCATAATATTTTATTATTTTCAAAAATTAAAGTTTTTTTGAAGGGTCTGTGTTTTTGGACCTGTTATGAATTGTCTAAATGCTGTCACAATAGACTTCAATTTGATGTATGGGACATATTATTGCAGGGAAGTATACTGTCATATGGCATTATGACACTTGAACTCCAGGAAGAAATTTGGGTAGAGTGTCTGGCCAATATGTTCTAAGCTGCCTAATGCTTGCTGTGTTTTGACCCCGATTCTCCCAAAGCACAATTTTCTCCCTCCCACTATGTTTCAAATTCCCACTGTTGCATCATTAAAAGTTAGGACAGATCCTAGGAGACCATAAAGCCATTTCTTTGGATTTTACATTTAATTCTACCTCAACTACTGAAAAGTTAATAGGACAGCTATACTTACTGAACTGCCTCCAATAAAACATAATTTATTTTTTAAATTATGCAATTAAAATTTCTTAAAATATATGAAATTCTTGCTATTATAATTTAAACCCATTTTGGTAATGATCTGAGAAGAAAAAGAAAAGAAATCTTGCCATGATACCCTGAAGTTTTTAATGTATGATAGCTTCATGACAACAAATCTCTTTGTATTACACATATCCAGATACAACATGAGCCAAATTATGTCTCCAAACATTAACATAAAAGAGAGAAATGGTTGTCCCAAGCACCATAATAGTGGGTAAGAAGGCTTCCCTAGCTCTTGGAAGACTGTTATAGCACTTGTTAGAATAAACAATTTGTGCTCTGGAGGAGTATAGAGAGGTCTCTGTGGGTCCCCGGCTCCTTATCAGATACTCTGAAATCACACCTGACCTTGGCTGATGTTCAGTGAATCTTGGGCTGCTGCTCTCTCAGAAGCTCCCTCTCTTATCTGGTTATTTCCTCTCCCTCAAAATTTGCTCTCATTGAACAAACCTCTGTTGCTAAGCTATTATTGATGCTAAAACATGAGAATGAAAATTGAATTAGTCAATCTTATGGATGTTGTGAATGCCTGGTTATTTGAAATCTGGCAGCTGAGACATCAAGTGAGTAACATTTTCACTTTTCATTCAGATGTCTGAGAATCCCATAGATACTACTTAAGCCCACTTGACAGGAGCTTTTCATTCAGAGGAAAAAGACCAATGCTAGGGAGTATAAGTCTCATGACATTTGCCAATCAACCATGAATTTTCATTGTGACTGTCACTCTAATTTTTGGCTGACTCCTTACAGGCAGTGATGTCTGAAATAAAACATTTTAATCAATTGTCATTGTCACCATTCCTCTTCCCACCCCCTTCTTTCCTACATTCCACCTAGAAAATTTATGAAGCACTGGTTTTCATGTCTTCTGTTTTTCTAAAACAGGGTTTTAAATGAAATGAAAGCCAGATAGCAACAAAAATCTCTGAGACTCTGACAAAGCTGTAGTGGCTTTTCAAGGATTTAGAAATAGGTGTTAACAATACATTATGTATTACATTGTTTAGACCAGATTTCCCATCTGGGAAAAGCTGCTAATTTTCCAACTTGAAAATTCTATAAAACACATGTGGGAATTTTTACTTAGAAGCTGACATTCAATTGAAGGTAACAAAAGAACATCTATCTATTTAGCATACACAACCCACTTTTATTTAAATAGTGCCATCTTTCAGCAACTTTGATGTTGCTTTTGTGGATATAACAGAACAAATAAAATATCTCATTAGTATTAATACTTACACAAAACATAAAGAAACAAATAAGTAGTTTGAAAGGCCCAAAGAGTTACCAAATAATGTATACAGATTTTGAGTAAGGAAACATAAAAAATGAGGTAACCCCACAATAGTGGTTTCCATTACTCCTAGTCCAAATCTGGACAGTCACATGGTGAGTGAGGTCACCACTGTTAGACCACGGGTACAATGGGGATTGGGAAGGGAAGTGGCAGAGGGAACAGAGGATGCAGGATTAAAGACTGCTCCACATTTACTGGAGAAGAGATGCTGTGGTTGAGATTTGTTTTCCTCTCTCTCCACTCTCATCCCCCAAGGTTCTTCTAGATCTTAGTCCTCTTTCTTTGTTTATCCCACTGCTATACTTGACTCTGCTGTGTTCCAGTTGCTCAGTAGGCAGCTTAGGAAGTCTCTTCATTTTATTGAGCATCCACTAGCATTTAAGTGTTGAAATAAAAGCCTTGAATCATTAAACTTTATTTCAACATATACTCATTGGGCACCTCATAGGTATAAGGCATGCTGTGATTATAACCCAGGCCCCTTTATTTGGATTTTCTATTTCCATATTACTCTTCCTTGGTTCCTTGCTAATCCTGACTTTTTTTTTTTTTTTTTTTTTTTTTTTTTAATAAAAGATGACCGGTAAAGGGATCTTAACCCTTGACTTGGTGTTATCAGCACCACGCTCACCCAGCGAGCTAACCGGCCATCCGTATATGGGATCCGAACCCGTGGCCTTGGTGTTATCAGCACCGCACTCTCCCGAGTGAGCCACGGGCCGGACCCTAATCCTGACTCTTTGACATCTTTTTTCTACCTCCTTTTCTCTTCTTCTATACCTTTTCTTTCTCCCTTTAATTATTTTCTGTTCTTTCATTGATTCTTCTCTCTTTGGTTCCTCTCTATTTCTGTTTTTGACATTTTTTTCTGTTCACTACTTTTATTACTATCCCTAGAGCAAGCCCAATTCCCAAATAATAATATAACTTAAGTGGACCATTGAGCACACTCAGTAGCCATGCTGGGATGTTTATAGTACTGACCAACTGCTCTACTAGCTCAAGTCACAAAATAAGCTGAAAGAATGGAGTGACACTAACCACCGTTGTTTTATAATTATATGTATAAGTTCTGCTGGAAATAAAGAGCATAGCTCAGGTAAAAAAAAAAAGAAAACTTTGGCAGAGTACTGATTTATAGAGGCAGAAATATGATGTAGGGAATAAAACCAGCCAGGACACCAGGAAATGATGAATCCTCTTGCAAACACTGGGTAACCTCCATCAGATAACCGTCACATGTTACCAAAGCACAGTTTGTAGTTTTGTAAAATGGAGATAATATTTGGTATTAATGTCTGATAGATATGGGTTAAAGATTACTTAGAAAATATATGTAAACAGACTTTGTTCTTTAGAATGGGGGAAGTGCTATGTAATAATCCAGTATTTATTTAACTGTTCATCAGATAATACGATTTAGTGATTCTATCACACAAAGAACAAAAAGTCTTTATTACCAAATTTGGGTTAGCTGATTTCTTCTAGGCTGCAGAGATTTTGGAACCAGCATCTATGGGACCTAATAAATAATGGTCACATCCCACACACTCTCTTTGTCTGAATAGGTTTTCTGAGCATTTCTCTTACAGCAATGAATTTTCTCTTCTCCAAGGGCCCTGAGCAGCCATGGGAAAGCATTTTAAAGTCTCCTTCTCAAATTCTACAATGATTTGAAGAGCAGAGGAGAATCAGAAGTGTGTGTGTTTCCCAAATACGGAGGTCCCTAAAGACAGAGTCAAATGTAGAGGAAGGTATATATCCTCTTAGGCTGCTTTAACAGACACTGTTCTTCAATTAGCCACTGAAACAAGATGACATATCCATCATGGGCCCTGAGAAACAAGTGTGAGAGTGTGAAAGCCTATTAAACATCCAATTTCATAATATCATGCTAAGAAAAAATGACTTATTTCTCTTTCCACTGAATGAACCTACTCAGAAATATTGCTGATTCACTGGAACTATGAAATATAGACCCTTCTTAAGAGGTACTTTCATTAGCAGCTTGTATCCAATTACATATAAAGTTCTTCTGTTAATCAGTTTATAACTCTGTAAATCATTCCCTTAAAATCTTTGAGTTCATTTGTAACTCTGAGGGGAATTCTGAAGATTTTACAAAATCAAAATACATTATTATTAAATGTCTTTCTAGGTTCATTCAAGAATGCCACTGTCTTAGAAAACTTCATCCTTTTGCCCCTCAACTCCCCTTTACTGGGGTAAGAGAATGCAAAAACATTTATTATAAACAAGCTTGAGAAATTCCTTCCCTAAAAAGTCTATGGTAAAAACCAAGCATAAAAGGAATAGGAAGAAATAATAATTAACTCAGTATTTTAGATCCCTTTCCTGAATTTTTTCTAAACACATTTTGACCTCTACTTAGTTTCATGCATATCCACACACACATATATATACACACGCATATTTATATATACACATATACACTTAAATGTATATATTTAACAACATGGAATGACAACATATCAAATGCTTAGATTCCATGCAAACACATAATCCTTCCTGTGAAGGAAACATATTAGTATTACAAAAACAAATCATAGAGAGTAACATGCAACACCTGAGGAGAGAAAAATAGGGTGGGGGCAGGGGAACAGGAGGAACACAAAGAATGTAAAGAACGAAAAGTGTCATTGACCTGATTTGTCAGAGCTGTTGCCTGTGATTGGAGTGATGGAGCAGCTGGGATTAGCCTTTGCGCTGTCCTTGGAAGAAACCATTTTGGGTTTATTTTTCGTTGCCTCTAGTGCTTTGACCTTCTTGGCATGTTTACTTCCTTTGTAGTGGGCCTCGGCCTGGCTCTACAAAGGAGAACAAATCAGGCTCATTTTTTGCTACTTACAAACACCACAATGGATGATCATGCAGGAAAAAAATACATTCAATCATAGGCACCACAGACATTTACAACTCAGCACTTGACTACGTTTTCAGCATTTAATGAAGTGGTAGACCAGTATCTAAGAGGTTTTAGCATATCATAAATTTCTGTATTATACAGAGGAGCTGAGTCTTTAAAAAACCAGACATTAAATGAGAGGACAACGGGCTTAGGGCAAAATTGTGATGAAGGTGAGCTTTGTCATCGGTGTCCTCCAATCACTGCCCACTGGTGTTACTCTTCAAACATTTGGCTGGCAGCAGTGGCTTTGAGTGTCCTACCCATGCATGAAGGCATGACTGTCCACAACCCTTTCCCTTCAGCTTAAAACCTGTCTGCCCTGCATCTGCTTTCTTCTGGGCTCTGCTCTGAGACCAACTGGTGTGACCAAACAACACGTTAATAGATGCTATTGAATGGAAATGACACTCCATTCTGGAGACTTCTCCATGTGCTTCATGCATCATTTTGATGATTCCAGTTCCAAGAACAGATAATATAATCCTCAAAAGAGGTAGAGACAATCCTTGCTTCTGATCTCAGCTGTGATTCTGAAGTCAAAGCAGTCATTTTTACGGTCAGTTATACACCAAAGCATATGCAGAACTGTGACCGTAATACTAGATCTTAAAAAGAAAAAAGGACAAGACAAAAGAAAAAAACCCAAATTACAACAAACCTAGAAAACATTTAGTCAATTTACTGACATTTGGAAAATGCCCCTCTGCTAACAACAAGGCTTTTATCTTTTTGGCATCTAGTACTAATGTACACATTAACAAAATAACCTAAGTATATTTATTTGAATTTCATCTTGAACAGACTCTGAGAAAATATAAACATGAATTTAGTAAAACAAAACCAAAAAACTGAAAAAACAAAAAAAACCCCAAGACATATATGGTATATTAGCTTAGCTAAAAAGTGAAATGGATACCAAATCTCATAAAACATAACGAGTTCTTGTTAGAGGATTTCTAAAATAATATTCTAAATAACTTTTTTTAAACATTGGTTTTCTCTATATACCTGTATATATTTATATAAACTTTTCCATTTATTTTCCTCAGCAAATGGAATGCAGGTGATAGGGGTGTGTGTGTGTGTGTGTGTGTGTGTGTGTGTGTGTGTGTAGGTAGATAGAAATGACAGTGGACAGAACAGGCTCTCTGTCCTTAGGGGCCAGTGAGGCTTCACACATACGGGAGGTAGCGAGTGTGATGCAGAACTATATACACACACGAGGGTGAGCTAAAATAGCAAAACATAAATATTATGGGAGACACTAAACAAGAAAAGGGACCAGAGAGAAGTGACTTTAATAAAGACTTCCTAAAATTGGTAACTTTTGATTTGAGATTTGAAAAAAGGGATACATATGAATTGGTAGAGAAAAGTACACTTCTGGTGGGAGGATTGAGGCCTAAGGAAAAAACCGAAGCTGGAGTGGTGGAAAGGTGAGAGTGTGGCTGGAGAGGGGCTTGTTTAAGCCTCTTGCTAGAACGTCTTCAACACGAGGCTGAGGAAAGTAGATGTGTGGCTACGGGGAGTAGGACACACCTGAGATGAGAGGCATGATGATATGAATTTCAGACAGGGAGGATTTCTACAACAGCTATTTATTACATGTTTGTTGACTGAATATAAGAGAAAAGAGATGATCCAGACAGGAAGGCAGCAGGGAGAATACATGATTCTTTTGGTACTGTTAAAGTCACGGATAGAGAATATGACTATAATAAAACATCCTAATTATAGTAATATCATTGATTTTTGAAGCCTTGGTTATTATCAGTCCTGCTCCTGCCCTTTCCTTAAGTGGAATCACTTCACTGCTAACTATTAAATACAAAGCACTCTTCCAACATGCCACAGTCACACTAAGCGACCTAAGGCTAATTTTCATGTGTTTTGGAGTACTTCTTCCAACTTCCCAGTGTGTTTCACTCCAGCTTACCAGAAACATGTTGCTTTGCTATCTTTGAACATCTTCCCATACCTGGTTCAGCAGAACTGGTGATGGTGAACACGATTTCAATGCCAGCATCACTTCCAGATCTTGGTAGGGTGTAAACTCAATTTACCCTGAGCTCATAAATGATGCTGATGAAATTGTTCATGTCAAACATTATGTCTGATGCAACCATAAGCGTTAAGAGTAATGCAGTGAGTTAAACATCACACTCATGTATTCACTGCCCCATCTGAGCAGGAGCTTGATGAGAGATTTATGTCACACTCTGTTTTTCAGTGTTCCTTGATTCTTCTGTATTATTTCTTGTGGGGTGGTAGGCAGTTAGAAAAACAATATATTGCCTAGTAGTACTATAGTCTAGGGATAGGTCTAGTTCTGTATTACAACTCAAGATATGTTGGTGATTTTCCTAACATGTAACCCAAATCACCCAAGGTCAATAGCCATGTACTGACTATACACAGTCCCTAGCTTCCTCAATATCTTTTCCTAAATACCTTTTTAGGTCTTCATTGATTTATCAATGCTCTTACTTGGTTTGCTCAAGGACTTCTAATGTTGTTCTCTGACTTTCAAGTCAAAAAAAAAAAGAAAAATCCCAAGGAAGGAGAAAGTGTAACATTTTAAGTCCTTTACTTATTATCAACCAAGATTGAATCCATCTAATATAGTTGGGTGATTTTAAAGTAAGAAAATATACAAATAAAAATTTAAAAATTGATAATGTGAAGTAATAATAATGACTAATATGATTGAGCACTGTTCAGGCACAGTTCTAAGTGCACTGCATGTATTAGCTCATTTAATCCTCATAATATCCTTTGAGATTGGTACCATTATTAGCCAGCACTTCACAAATGGGAAACTGGCCATAGAGAAGTTAAACAACTTATCAAAAGTCACACAGGTAGGTGTAGAAGCCATTTAGCAGTTATGAAATGCTTACACATATATCCCTATTTAGTTATACACCCATGCATTATATGTACACATACCAACACTAGGTTAACATTATAATTTTATTAGAAGTGAAAAATTACACACAAAGAAAGCAACACTGCTTTTAATGACTCAGTGACGGATTATAAAACTTATTGCTATAGAAATTTCTATGCATGGAAATACTTAATTTATGGGAAATATACTAGCATAATATATTAGGCCTGATTCTTTTGATGAGCGGCTAAGAAAGCCCAAATTTTTAGGTATATAATAATTTCTAAATGATACCAGAAGACTTCCTACAAACTCATCTTTCCAAATACACTAAGTAGCACAGTTACTTTAGTGTCCTTTGGCTCAAGAAACATGGTTCTCTAAATAAAACCTTCCAGTACAAGATAAGGGAAGTGTCATTTCCTTATTGCTACTGCCTGGCATCACTGCAGAAAGTTAACAGCATCAGTTAGCACTTGGGATAAAGATCCAGCTAAATGACCCCTCACTGGATGCCAAGATGGAAATAACTCTCTGCAGCTAAGTTCTCTTTAAATTTGGGGGCATGGAGAGAAGTGCAACAAGGGTTCTTACCTTTCACTGACTGTCGTTTGTGAAAAAAGGAATGGAAGATTATAGAACAAAGACCGAGTGGCAAGCACCACTCACATTTGGCATCTTCCAACTTTCCTGTGGTATTCTTGGTAGTGGAACTTTGCTATCCTCACTACTGTATCTGAGACAGTGTCAACAGCTTCTAAATTCTGGGCAAATCTTCAAGTGAAACTGAGACACTGTTAAGCAGCAGCAAGATCAACCTGACTTCATTATCGAGGAATCTCCTTAACTGAGGAGTGAAAAAAACAAGGATAAGAGCCAGAACACCCATGAACTAGGCAACACAATCAAGCCCGATCAACAGTGGCTCTTGGATCACTTCTAAAAGACTAGGTTGGCTGAGCTGACTTACTTTATACCCCAATGACTAATCAGCAGACACATGTATGTCTAGCACTAATGGCCTGCCTTGTGCTTCCCCTCCTAAAGTGCTGCTGTGTCTCTAACTGGCAGCGACCCAAGAAACCTCTTGACAAGAATTGGCAGAATTAGAAAGAGTTAACCGAGCCACCATATTGATATCTACATAAGAATTCATCGAAACCTACATTCTTCTCACAAGGCCACTTCAGTAGCTGCCTGACCACCACTGGTAGAGGAATAGCTTTGACAGGAAATGACACCCTGGAAATTTTTTTTTCCATTAATCACTTTTGTTACTGAATTCCTTCACTTTCCTAAATCCTCTACATCTCTCAGGACTGGTCCAAACAAAAATATTAAGAATGAAATAATGTACTGCTTTAAAAAGAAAAATGTAACAAAGTATTCTTAATGAAAAATTCTAAAATTCACTTTTCTCTCATTTCTGGTTTTCACCTTATTTCTAAGGACCTCAGAGAGATGGCTGTTCCCTTGATTAAAGAGGGTGCATCTTTAAAACTACTGGCATCTCTTTTTTTTTTTTTTTTGAGACATTATATCTCAATGTGTTAAGCATTGTTACCAAGAAAAATCGCAGAGGCCAGTTAATTTTCAGAAAAATCCCTATACACTAAAATGCCAAATAAAACACATAATAAAATATATGCCAAATGAACTACCAAGAACGGGCTAAACTAACAAGGAGGAAATTTCATTATTTATTCTACAAAGAATTATTTAGCACCTGCCATGTGCTAGACATTGGGAAAGATTAAAAACAAAGACTCCTACTTGCTAGATTCGTGGTTGGAAGAAAAGACAGGCATACAAATAACTATAATCCAAAGCTGAAAGTGGAATTAGAAATTGGGAGGTACAGAGAGAAAGCATTATGGGGGTCAGAGGAGAGGTAAACATCTTCAGATTGGAGGAGATCATGGAAGCTTCATGAAAAGGGGGCATCAGAGCTAAGCCCTGCACCAGGTTCAGGGCTCTAAAGTGGCAACGTGGAGGGGGAAGGTATTTTGGAAAAAGGGAACAGCATGTGCTAGGGCACTGAGTCCTGGGCACATCTGCTTTTCAGCTTCACTAGAATACAGAGCTATAAAGAGAATGACAGAGAAAGGCTGCCACATTGTGCTACCTTGAAAATGATGATCCTCTGCAAAATGGAAAGCATATCATAGTGTTTTACAAATAAAATTCAAATATTCTATATTCAGGCATTTTATATAGAAATGATTATGACATAAGATGCTATTTTTACATCACAGATTTAATCCTCTGCCCCAAACTATGATCCCATATTAAAGCAATTAAATTATTTATATTGACGCTTTAATAATTATTTGAGATAAAAGCATGACACTTAAAATACAGTTAAAATATATTAAGTAACAAACTAGGGATTACTGAGTAACAGCTAAATAATTACTTGTATCTTTGCTTTAAGAGAAAACTTTTTTACTATTAAAATACTTTTTGCAGATACTTGTTGATTGATAAGATCGCACACTCTCAGAGACAAAGCTACAATATAAAAAACATAAGATACACCCAAGAGAAAGGCTTACTTAATCTAAAGATTGTTAGTAAGTCTTTCTGCTGATATTTGCAATTGTAAGGCCTGCAATATCAGTAAGGACATACTACTGGCTTTGATATTCACTTCATTCAATCCTCCTCTATTGGGATCTGTTGAAAACAAAGTCCAGACAATATTACAACCATTATGAGCTTTTCAGCTTAAAAAGACACAATATCTTTGCTAATTTCTAATTTATATCTGGTGAAACACTACCAGTTGCTATGGCCTCTCCAGGGCTGCCACATTGCATAACTCTGAGGGCACGATTCTCATATAGTTCAACATGAGTGGTATCCTCTAAATGGTGCCAAGCTGGAGTTCCACCTATGACATTCTTTTTTTTATTGGTTTTATAGTATACATGTAAAAAACCCCATCAACTCCAATATTTATTACAAAAAAGAAAAATAGTGCCTCTGTAGGAAGGAAATGATGTATACTCTACACTCCTAAATCTCTTTGGGCCCAATTTAGATATGTCAAATATTATAAGACAGAAGTAGAGTTTTTGGATTATAGCTGTTTTAAAAGGTCACTATTTGAATACATGAACATTACATATATATTCATTCACATTATCAAAAAATTTCAATGTAGGCAAGTTAATTCATTCTTAAAACACTAAGATCTTTAGTGGGCTTCAAGTTAATTTTTAAATGCAACCTATTAGTTAGCTAAAAAACTTGATGTTCATGTTTCTGGTGCATAATTAACTTGTGGAATTATTTTACACATTAAAACATGGAGAAGCTATAAATGGACCGAATAACTGACAGAATTTACATACTGAATTAGAAAGACACTGCAGTTTGAGTTAAAAATCAGCTGGAATATAGTAAAAAAGTGCCTTTTAAAAAAAGAACTTTAAAAAATAAATAAAATGGTTTCTTATAGAATTCCAAGTAAACAAATGTTTGCCTCATTTTCCCAGTGAGTTTTATATTTCACTTTCAATTATTCAAAGGTAGATTATCACTTTTAGTTGATTCCCGGCAATTCAAGCTTCTTCCCCTGGATATCCAACTACAGCCTTTAGGGAAGAGAACTGCAGGGCATTAGAGAGACGATTACAGGGCTGCGTCAGCTGTTCTCAAATCCTTTCATTAGTTCGATTCTGCTCTCTCTTTCCTCCAGTTCTCTCTTTTATTTCAGATTAGGCCAAAATTACAAATGATGTACTTTTAAAAAACAAGTTTATCATATAAATGTGTCAAGGTAACGTTCATCTCAGAGGATTAATTTATAGATTCTATTCATAAATACTGCAAATTTTAGAGATTGTATTTTGAAAAAGATTTCCTCCCCACCAACCTAATGAAAGTAGGTTTATGTGAATTTTTTCAACATAAATAATGGGTAATAAAATAATTTTTATTTCATGTCACAATTTCTTTACCACCATCACAATTTACTTAAGAATTCAGCAAGAAGTATCTGAGATGCTTACCCTAAGAAAAAGACCGCTTAACTCTCCATTTCACATTACATTACAATTTTGCAATTTTTGAAAGGTATATTTACTTTCTGTTCTAGATTGGGGGTCAACATCTCAGTCAATTTAATGAAAAATGTGTATGTAAACTCCTAGTATGTGCACTAGAGTCTAACTGAGGCAAGATGAAGTAAATGAATTCTGATGAAACTGGCCCTTCACCACTCTCTCAAATCATGAAGGGAGCAATCATGAACTCTGCAAAGAATCCACTTGATAAACTGTATTTGGGAACACGAGTGCCTGTACACTAACATAATCTGGAATATGGAATAATGGAAACCTTCATAAAAATTTATAAAAATGTCTAATTTTCTCAAAGAATAATTCATATAGGGACCTAAACTTCTAGAACTTCTAGCCTTAGAATTTTTATGAAACACATGGATATTATCTTTTATTTTCATAATACAATACAAAATCTTAAGGATTTATAAATAAATACTTAATATTCTTGAGTCATTTATTTTATGATTTCCCCAAAAGTATTTAAAACTGGAAAGAAATTATCCACCTCTCTCAAAATAATTCCATGTTTCATATTAACCTGAGAAATTTTAGTTTTCAGCTACATTGAAATATAAAGAAGGGTATCTCAGAGTCTGTAGTGATATCACAGTTACAATTCCAAGTTGCTACCATGTTTGAGAGTGCTGACATCATTCACTAGGGAAATGGATTGCTCTTGTGTGTTTCATAAGAGTGGTTTTTGCTACTCAATGGTAAGTAATGCAATATAATTCAAGTTTACGCATTAAAGCTGTGACTTTACAGCTAACTAATTCAAGCCTTCTGATGGTCTAATTCAAGCTTCCACACATTAATTTTTAATCAATCCAGAAGGTATTACACTTAATTCCATTTCCATATTAAAGAAATTTACAAATGATACAAAATAAATCTGAAATTAGAATTTGCATGTGTCTCCTTATGTTTGATGAATAACATGCTAAATGTAGACGAAAGTGGCAAAGTAGCTTTGAAAGTGCAATGCTCCGAAAATCTGTTGAACAATAGCTTTAGTAATATTTTACATATTTTAATACATTATTTATTTATCATTACTCATTTGAAAACCTGTGTTGCAAAATAAGTTTTTGTTAAATTCATATTCCAAAGCCCTAAACCAATTATTAAAACCCAGCAGACATTTCATAACTCAAAATTAAGTGAAATAAGCAATTGTAAAGATTAATACCATATACTTTTAAAGCATACAAACATAAGTAGGAGAGAATAATAAAACTACATCTTTAGTAGTTGCTTAGCTAACCTGAGTCATACTAAGGCTGTCTCTACGGTATAGTACCAGATTAAACTAGAAGTTTCATTCCAGATTAATCTGGTCAGTCTTTCTCACATATACAGGATTGGTTTACTGAAGGCAAAACAAAAACAAAAATGCCTATAACTTTGATTCATCCATAAAATCTGAAATATTTTAATGTATACGAGGGTACTTCAAAAAGTTCATGGAAAGTTTCATATTATCTTTTAATTCTATTTTTCCATGAACTTTTTGAAGTACCCTACTGTGTGTGTGTGTGTGTGTGTGTGTGTGTGTGTGTGTGTGTGTGTAGGGGGCAGAGTAAGGAAAATCTTCTGAAAGCAGGAATTTAACGGTGAAGGTCCTTTCATTCTTTCATGCAACAAATATTTATTGAATACCTATTATATTCCAGCCATCATTCCAAGTGTTGTGGGATACAGATTTAGTGAAACTTATATTCTAATATGGGGACATAGACAAAAAATTATAAATTTATATACATATTAGATAGCAAGTATTAAGTGATAAAGTGATATATCTATGAATATGTTAAGTAGCGATCTAAAAAATGTAAGGAGTAGTGAATGGGGTAGACTATGATGGTGTAGTGTGTCATTTTAGGTATCAAGGAAACTCTCTCTGTTGAGGGAGCATTTGCACAGAGACCTGAATGAATTGAGGGAGTTAACCAGGTAGAAACATATCTAGGAGAAGAGCATTTCAAGCCCAGGGACCAGCAAATGGCTATTGTACAGATTTTGACTTTTATGCTGAGTAGATGGGGAATCCCAGCAGTGTTTTAATCAAAGGAGTAATCTCATTTGACTTCTGTTTATTAAAGAGTCCTCCTGGTTGCTGTATGGAGAGCAAACTGTGAGTGTATGGTAGGGAGATTGGGGGTGAGGCAGAATAGAAGAGGAGGTTATCACAGTCATCTAGGCAAGAGATGAAAATCCCACTGAAGGATTGGAAAGGCCATCAAAAGCATGCTTTTCTTAACCAGTATTTATAGTCTGTGGCAGATCTTCAAACTCTGGATTTAAATCAACCACGATTTCTAAAGAATTTCATTTTTGTTCAGTTAGCTATTACTTTTGTTTCTTTTCAATATAAATTGTATTCTTGTCTAGGTAATACAATCACACAATTCAAAAGCATAGAAAAGTGTATACAGTGCTCTGTCTCTCAGAGTCAGCAAACAGTTGTTAGAGCACTTTCTTATATATCCTGCCAGAGAGAGTTTATATGCCTTTCAAGCAAATATATATATGTATACAGTCATCCCTTGCAATCCTCAGGGGGTTGGTTCCAGGACCCCTACAAATACCAAGATCCACAGATGCTCAAGTCCCTTATATAAAATGATGCAGTATTTTCATATAACATATGCATATCCTCCTGTATACTTTGAATCATCTGTAGATTACTTACAATATCGAATGCGATATAAATGCTTATACAGGTGTTGTGCAGTATTTTTTTTATTTTTATTATTTTTATTGTTGTACTGTTATTTTTTAATATCTTTGATCCCTGGCTGGCCAAATCCATAGATGCAGAACCCTTGGTTACGGAGGGCTGGCTGTGTATGTATTTTTCCTTTCTTCTATTTTTAGACAAATGCCTACATGCCACATATGCTGTTCTGCACTTTGCTTTTTCTATTTAGCAATAGATTTTAGAGATTTTGCATAATTTAAAAGTTTTCTTTTTAAAAAATGATTGTGTATATTTACTCAATTGTACGAATGAACCATAATTTACTTTGATAGTCCCTTATTGATGGATGTATAAGTTGTTTCCAAAGTTGTGCTATTAGCCATGGTGCAAAAATAGGCATTAGATGTTTAAAATGATTATTTTTTCACAACTGGAAATTTTGTTTTTTAGAAGGTATCTTTCTTGAATAAAACATACATTAAAAATTTTCCTAATTAGCATTTATACCCTAATTTGGGATTATGGATTTATTGTAGTTATGTGTCCTTCTAAGAATATTTCTGGGAATCAGGTAACAAAATGTGCCTCTCCCTCCCTCCCCCTGGCTTAAAAAATAGGGATGAAATCTTGGTGAGCAAAGTAAGAGCCTTCAGATGGGCCTTCAATGACAAAAAGGGTTTTAAAGACAGAGATACATATTCCCAGGAAGGAAAAAACTATGATAAGAAAAAGATGTCCAGAAAAACCAATTTATGTTTCGGGAAATGTGAATTACCCAGTTTGAGTGAAATGTGAGTGTGTGTAGAGTAAGAGTGGAAGAAAAGATTAGAAAGGCAAGTGCCATATTATTTAGGCTATAAATACTAGGTATTGGGAAGGTAGTTAACAAATAGCTTGCTTAATAGGTAGGTTAAGAAGCCACTGAGGGCTTTATCTCTAGTATAATCTGATAGCAATGAAGACCAGTAGGTTGAAGAAAAGAAAAGATGGGAGATAACTTGAAGGTTCCTACCATAGAAAGACAGGAAGTAATGGGCTCTTAAAGACACATATTTCAGATTTCAGGGGCATGATAAATCAAAAGCTGGGGCTTTTATAGAAAAGGAACTATTTCTCCTACTAAGGCAAATCTCTCCATCCAAAAACATGGTTCCTTCCCCCCCCCAGTGGCTATTGTTCCTTATATTTTTTTACATTTATATTCAATTCCTCTCTCTCCCAAACAAATCCTAACCATCAATGTTTAAACAAGCTCAGATATTCCTAACCCAAAATAAACCATCCCTCAACTCACATTCACCCCTAGCTTTTCATCCTATCACTTTGCTCCCTTTCACAGACTAATGTGTTAATGTAACTGTATGCAAGCCTCTACTTTTCTCTCCTCTAATCTAGTCTATGTCAATCCACCAAAACAGGCATCACCAAGATATCAATGACCTAAATCCTAAAACCAAGAACATCTTTTATTCCTCAACTTGCTTGAGTATTCAGGCCCAGAGGATCCCACTGACGTTTTGATCTTAGCTTCTTTTTTGGAAGATATTTTTTCCCAGGTTGATTTTTTTCCCACCTTTATTTCAGAGCCATTTTCAGGCTCACCTTCCTCCCTAGTCATTTAAAGTTGACATATTCCAAGTCTCGGTCTTAAGCCTTGTTGTCTTCTCACTCCAAACTTTCCAATCCACTCCTTAGTCAATCTTACCCATACTACAACTTCCATTACCACCTCTACAACAGCCTCTCTCTGAGCTCCAGATGAACAATATCCACTTAGATATATCAAAGCATCTTAAACATAAGTTCAAAACCAAATTCACGGTATCCTTTATCTCTGCTTTCCTGCCCAAACTACCTAGTTCTTTTCCAGCATTGCTTTTCTGTCAACAGCATCACCAAATGCTATTGGAAAGAATCAAATCAGGGATCATCCTCATTGTCACACTTGACCTCTACCCCCACATTCAACCAATCACCAAGTCCTAGAGATTTTGCCTTCTAAATATTTCTCTAATCAGGCTGATTCTTTACATCTCTACCACAACCACCTTGGTCCAAACTGCCATCATCTTTTGCCTGGACTACTACAACAGCCTCCTTAGTGATCATGCAAAGGCCCCTTTTCACTCCCTTAAAATCTGTTCTCAACATGGAGGCCAGAGTGATATTTTCAAAATACAAATCTGATCATGCCATTCTTCTGCTTAAAATCTGAAATGCCTTTTCACTGTTCTTGGCTTAAAACCTAAAATCATCATATTTGAGACCTGAGTGGCATATTCCCTACCTACCTCTAGTTTCATTTGGTGGTAGGCTCTTTGTTGTTCTCCAAGGAACAAAAAGACAGTGTGGCTGGAGTATAAGCATTGTGCTATCCTTTTGCACATGCCTAGAATACAGTCCCTTCTCTCTTTTCCTAGTTAATTCTTATTCATCCTTTACAACCCAGCACACACATTCCCTCCTTAGGAAGCCTTCCATGATCCCCCAGACTAGGTCACATCCTAACTCTTTAGATTCTTCCCTTCATAGCACTTCTCACAATTTAAAGTTAATTATTAATTTATTTAATCATTTCATTAATGTCTATCTTCTCCCACCAGACAATAACCTTCATTAAGGTTTATACCTGTAAGATTTTTGGTCTTCACTGTATTTTTTGCACTTAGCAGATTGCCTGAAATGTTCTAGGCATTTAATAAGTACTGATTACATGAATGAATGCATAAATAAATAAATGGAGGAAGAATCTTTATTATTTGGCAATAGAATTAAAGTGAGAGTAGAGAAAGAAAACATAACTAGAGTTGATTTTAAATGTTTCAGACCCAAACAGCAGGGAAAATGGCCAAATGAATAGCAAAAAGGTTTAATTATGGTAGATGGGGATATTTTGCAGAAGGAAATGAAGATTCAGTTTGGGCATCTTCTGTTTAGGCTGCTAATGGGAATACAGTGGAGCGGTTCAACAAATGATTAGAAATACAAGTGGTAGTTGAAGAAAGTGGCTGGAGCTGGAGACAACCATTTGGGAACCACATGATAAGATGGTGGATGAAACTCTGGGGATGGACGAGGTTCCCAAATCTGTCTGAGAAAAGAATCTTGAGAAACAGCTATATTTAATAGGTAGGATGAGGATGAAAACTCAGCACAGTATACAAGAACAGGGCCACCAGAAAAGTTGGATAAACAATAGAGAAGAAAGACACAGAGGCCAAGGGAAGTAAACATTTCGAATGAATTAATTTAAAAATACATACACACAAGTATCAAGGATGAACTACAGTCTTATTGAAGTAAAATAACATCTTAAGTACTAAAATACTTTTCTGTGATTTCAAAGCACCTCATAAAATAACTGGAAAATTGCATAGTATGAGATCCTCATGTCCTGAAAGAATATTTGATAATATTGCACAGAAAATGTAGTAGTAGCCATGTTTGTGTGAAATAAAGGGCCTATTTATAGCTGCTGCTCCAAAGAAAATTATGGTGCCTTGCCCATCATTTTGAAGAGTTGAAGAAAACAGAGCCCTAGTATAAACACATGGCTTTTTGGCTGCAAACACCTTTTTGGCTGCAAACACAATGTCAGGGTATAAAACTTACTCTAAATTCAATAATGAAAATAGTGAAAAATATCTACCATTTATTGTTTGTTGTGTACCAGATGCAGTGCTAAGTACTTTACGTGCAGTATCTCATTGAAGCCATAAAACTGTAAGGCAAGTATTTGCCTGAGTTTACAGAGGCTCTGAAATGTTAATTTCCCAATATCACACTGCCAGAAACGGAAGATCCTGCATTCAAGCCCAGGATTAAAATATTGGGCTCTTAACCGCTACATCACAGGGCCCTGAAGCAGTCCCCAAGCCCAGGTCCAAACAGCCCTCACAGTGGAGGATCCAAAACAGAACAGACTCATCTCTTTTAGCCACTCCGGTAAAAGATGATCTTCATCTCCTTAGAATGATCTGGAGGTGAAAACAGGTTTGAGGATGTGATCTTTAAGGCCATATAAGGTATAGTTTTCATTATAGAGAATGAATTTTGTAATTCTCAACCAATCCTTAGGTTGTCATTAATTAAAGATCCCCTTTAGGATTATTCATTCATTCAAGAAGTATTTATGCTAAGGCAGCAGGGAGACAGCAATGGACAAAACAGACCCAGTCTCTGTCCTTATGGAACCAACAATGGAATCTCTGTGTGTGTGTGTGTGTGTGTAGGAAACAGATATAAAACACATAGTTACATAAAATAAAGATACCTTTACTAACTGTGATACATTTCATAAAGTTTACTGGGTATAATAAAATAATTATTACAGTGGGGCCAATTGAGATTATGGAGTCTAGAAAAACTCCTTTAAGCAAAAAATACCTAAGGTGAGACCTGAAAGAGGAGTATGAACTAGACCAGCAGGGGGGGCAGAAAAGGCTTAGCAGATTTATGGAAAAGAACAGAAACCACTGTGGCTAAGGATGGCAGCAATGGGGCAAGGGGCAAGAAGTGGACTAGGGATGTGTATAACTGGTTAGGAACCTGAACTTTGAGGATGCTCAACGACTAACAGTGAAAATTCTGGTATCAAAGGTGGCCATAATCAAATGAGTACTTCCTGCTTCCACTAGATTCCTGACTTATTTTTGCATGGATCACACACACACACCATAAAAGAAATAGCCATGGGCACCAATTGATGACACAGTCTATTGAACTATGACTGGAAGTAGTGGACTGAAGTGAGGGTCACTGGCTGTATGATTTTTGAGGTCTGGCTGTTTGACCGGTCTCAGTGTGGAGCAATCAAATTCACAAAAGACCAACAGCTCAATTACTAGAAAAACAATTCTTATGTATAATGGTTCAATCACTTGTCTATCAAGATAACCTCAGATCAGAACACGTAATCAGTGATTTGTTAATAATTCAGCTAATTTGTTCAGTGTAGATGACTAAATTGGATAATTTAGACCTCGAAAAGTCTGTTTGGCCTGATATATGAATCTAGATATTACCAGAGTTAAACACTTGACCTGAAAGACTTTCAGAGAAAAGTTAACCAAGTGACAAAAAAATATTCATTTTCTTTAAAAAATAGAATAGTATTAGATATTACTAAATGATTATAATTTCAGAAAAACTTCATTAGCACAGACTATTTTGAGTAAATGAAAATTGTATTTTTGGAAAAAAGTAGAACATTTTTGAAGAAATGCTGTTAGTTGCTAACTATTAGCTACAAGAGATTCTTAAGCAATTTGTTAAAATACATAAGAATTATTTAAAATTATATTACTACTGGTATTTTAATGAATGTCCTTAAGTGCTTATGTATGCTTAAAAAAATTGGTTCTAAATCTCTTGCCTTAACCTCCTTTGTGAGAATCATTTGCATTATCTTGAAGAAAGAATTTGGACCAAACAAAAATACAATTCTCCTGTACCTGAGTTATCACAAATCCCTAATTAATGAAGTCCAAATTAATAAAAATTTACCATATTTATAAAAAAGAAAATTGATGCAAAAGATAATTATTCAATGTCTAAATTCTAGGAAGCTAGCTTGAAAAGAATGTCTTTCGGATATTTGAATTTTGTATTTTTAAATCTACATCTTTAAACTCAGTAATTCTATTCTGGCATTTTACAAATACAGACATCCATCATTTTCCCAACATTTACAGATGTTAATGAATACCTCCTTCTGTGACCATCTGTGTAAATGTATAAACTACATCTTAAAAGGAGATTTTTGGTATTTTTAGTTTAAAAGTATATATAGGGCATTTTGTTGGCTTAAACAATTTAAATTACAAAACTATAACAAATGACTTAACTATTCCTTCAGTGAATCTAGCCTTTTCCATTCCTCTCAAGTGAAATAAGAAAAAGCCAATAAAAATCATGACACATAAGAATAAATTATCACATAAAAGGATTCCATAGGTGTCCTAATATAACATAGAATGTCATTTCATAACTCATAATATTGAATGTTATTTCTTTTCAGAGCAAAAACCAGGTAATCACTTTAAGCTGACCGTTTAGAGATAATGAAAGCTACTTTTCTGAGAACATTCAGTGGGCATTATGAAAAGATAAAAAGGAAACTATTTGGTGATTATAAGTCAGCACTATGTATCTCCCACGCTAAACGTAACATGTATTTAAAGCAGAACTGAAATTCCTATTAATTAAATAACAAATGTCCTTGGTGGCTGTGGGAGTGTCTGCCTCAGGTGCAGGAAATAAGGGATTGCATTGACTGTAGATAATTTAGAAACAATAATAAAACTGACTAAAAATCAGTTTGCTTTTTATTATCATTATGTGCTGGGAATTCTAAGCTACAGTAATAAAATACTCTTCCCTGAAAAAATATTTTTTGTTGATTTAAGTTCTAAGCAATTGCTATGGTTACAGTTGACTTTTAATAACATATGTAAACTTAAAATTAGCACATTTTTATTATTTATCTTTTAATTAACTACATGGAAGTTAATTTAGAGAACTTGTAGTTATACGAGAATACTTCAAAAAGTTCATAGAAAGATTTGTATTATCTCGTAATTCTATTTTTCCACACACTTTCGTAGTACCGTCATACAATAGAACTCACAATTCATAGTGACTCTCCTACACGTATTCATGTTAAGAGTAAGTTCTAATGGTTAGGAATCATTCAAACTCCTTTCAGATACAGTTTAAGTCTGCAAACCTGTACCATTTACATTCTTGCATTTCAATAGCTGATTTGAAATAAACAATGATAGCACAGTGATTAAAGACAAAGAAACAAAACTTGAGATAAGAAATCTCTCATTTTATATGACTACTTGGAAATTTTATTTGTGTTTTAAATTTAAGAATGAGATAGTTCCAACTGTGAGGTGTATTATTGCTTGGTTAATATAAATTTTAGGTCAGACATGAAATATTTTTTCATGAAATACTGAAATACTGGCTTTACCTAATATCTTTAAAACTAAAATGTATGTTTCTTTTAAAGTTATTATGTGCCTTAAAACTAAGAAACAAAGAAGAAAATAAAATGCTGCATCAGTGATACAACTTAGGTACCTAACCTCTATCTTTTGTATACTTTTTATTTTATTAAAATTCACTTATTTGTTACTGTATTGTTATTACTCATTACTGTGACAGACTAGTATGTAGGTATAAGTTTTTTCCTCATTTAAAAAATACATTAATATAATTAATAAGGATTAGTCATTTCCCCATTTCCCTTTTTTGTACTGTAATATTTAGTGGTATAGTATTGTATTCAGATTTTAATTTAAAAATTTCTGAGTTTCTCTTCTGGCACTGTTACCAGTCATGTAATTTCACAATTATTTCTGAAAATGCCTTGTACTAAAGAAGAGGGAGTGTTAAAAATGATCTGCAATGGGTGTCAGGTATGTTAGGTATACCACTGATAAAGTAATATAATTATTATTTATTAGAGCTAACACACACTTTTCAATGTGAAGGAAACACAAATTAATAAGAGTTGAATCATATTCTCAGGCCCCAAAGTGAGAACCTTAACAGAGCAGTGTATTCTTGGGAATCCTTGTTCGTCAAATCGGTTTTCTAAGTAGTGAATACAACACTTACTCTCCATGTGCCCTAGAATGCAGAACTAAAGCAGGAAACAAAACAAAATGAGTTTCTGTTTCTTTTCTTTTCTTTTTTAAAGATTTAGCTAAGATGAAATACTACTCACTAAAAGTGATGAAATCCTGGAACACCCTGCCAAAGAAAGCTGTGGAACATTCACCCTTCAAGAAGGAAAAATGTAGTCACCTGTCTTAAGTGACCATGGTTTCAGGTATGCAGACACCCAAAATTTTGCATAGTTTTAGGGGGTTCATGAACCCCCTGCATCCTATCCGTGGACCACATCCTTAACAAGCTCTATCTGTTTTAGTTCTAGTATTTTATAATTCTCCAATGCTCTCTCCCTCAAATCCTGACCATCTCTCAAGTCTTTCTCGGCTTTACCACCTCCTGGAAGGTTGTGCAAACCTGGAGGTAATACATGTGGAGAGCATCTAGAACATGGCCTGACAGAAGAGGAAGCATCCATCAAATTCTAACTTTCCATTCGTGATTATTCTAGCCCACGTGCTTTCTCCTCTCCTAAATTTATAGAACACTACAGTTAACATCATGCAGTGTTTCTAAGCATATTCGTTTTGTTTCCCCAGCTAGACAACCAGGTCTATGAGAGCATTTTTCATATCTTCCTTTCTACGCAGGAACTATTTTGACCTTCTTCTATCTCTGGCCAAGTTCACTGACTTTTTACTCTCCTTCAATAACTCATATTAGCCAGCTACACTATTTTGCCAGCACAGTCTTCCTAACCTGAAATTTTAGAAATTGGCTAAAGCAATACTTCCTTATAGCTGTCCTTTTCCCCTGCAAGCCATGCATTATAAAGTTCCTTGCAGCCAGTCAGACTTTCTCAAAAAACTGCTCTTTATGCTGACCTACCATATCTAAAGTTCTCTGGCCTCCAGGGCATAATGCTGTCACCCTATTCAAAGAGCTGCTTGAGAGATGAAAGTAGCTAAAAGGTACCTCTTGGGCGGAATGTTCTAAACTGTATGAAGTCAGCTACTTACTTAAAAGCAGCTGGAGTAGACAAGCTTATTTTTTGTTCCATCCAGGTTTTTTGTTTTTGTCTTACATAAATAATACTTTATCTCTTGTAAAGGTTGTGACAACTATAGCCAATTGCCCACTCAAGCATACAAAATAAAAGACAGGCTATGGGAAATCAAACATGTCCTAAATAAATCCTGAATATAAACTTTAACCAGTTACTAGTCATTTTGGAAATGTACAGGTGTTCAGTCTAGAAATGCTACATTATCTTAATTATATGTTGAATAATCTTTTAGCTGAAGAATCCCAATTCACAAAAATCGAGAGAAACATTATCTTATTGTTAAGTATTCCACAACCAATCTTAACTAAAAAAATTCATATGAAGTGAGAAAGGAAAACATACAAGCTCTCAACAATCTTTCCCCAACTCCCAAATGACAAGATGATTTTTAAATGAAAAAAAATCAACAAAATGACTTAAAAATCCATTCAGAAATAATTTTTGACTAGAAGAGTTACTTACATGGGGATTTTACACAGAAAAAAGACCCATAGTAATTTTTTTAAAAGTGTTATTTGATCAGCAAGCCAATATTTAATGAAATGTACCAAAGCTTGCAGTTTCAATGGTGCATCACAGATACTCAATGGTTTCCTGTTGAAAATGTATTCTGTTAAGTGGGGGTAGAGGTTTGTACTTTTCTTGTAACATATATATTTACTGTCCTTTACAACATCATATCAGGCTGATAATCCAACTTTGAATATTATTGAACACATATAAATAGCTTAAGAAACATGTCAGGTAAGGCATCTATGTATTTAAAGAAAAGCCAGAAAAATATTAAATTATGTTTACTGCATAATTTCCCTATTTGTTAAATATAGGATCTGATGCATCTTTATAAGTCATACTGCTCACTTTTTTTTAAACTTCACTTTTATCCTAGTCTTCTCTTTTTCAGTGATGAATTTAAAATCAGTCTTAAACTATCCAAATGCTCACTTAAAAAAAGGTAATTCTGAGAAAGACTGTGACATCTTTGAAATATTCTAGTGCTACTTTGGAAGCAAGTTTTTAAAAAATTTATTGAGTAACTCTTACATGCTTGAAAAAAGCTGACTAAACTTTGTTGAGAGCTCTGTTAAAAAGCAGCTATTGAACAAAACTTTTAACACAGTATGTCCCTACTTCCTATAATCACACTATATTTCTGTCACGTTGAAGCAAAAAAAGTTCATCATTTTGTCAGCTCTGTCTGCAAAGCAGAGAATTACCTCCCCAAACTCCTGAGATTTATGATTTTAATTACCTCCTATCTGCTTCACTACCCTCCAAACCTAAGAATCAATATAAATAGTCTTATTTATGGGAAAAATGTAAAAAGTTTGACAAAAGCAGACTATCATTTTCTAGATTTCCATTTGATGCTATTGATTTCTTCTATTTTCAGTACCATTTTTTTCTTGACAGAATCAGTTGGTTTTTCAAACTTACAATATTATTCATTTATCTAATAATCGTACTGCTTAACAGCAGATGTAAACTTCACAACTAGCGTTTTTCAGTTCCCAACCCAATAATGAGATTATTATCACTATGATATCTCTTTATTTAATCATCTGCTGCAGACTTCAGTTTAAGCGTGACTTTCTCTAAACACCCTTTATCGTAGATTCACTTTTTGGTGAGGATCAACTTCCATGGCTTATTTTATCTTTGAATGGGAGACCATTATTAGCATAGGTGAAACCAAACAGCATAAGCACCAGTGTTCTTGAACACACACATACATATACACATAACATACATAATTGCATATATGTACTTAATATACAATTAAATAAATATAAGTGTGGCATAAATTTATATACTAAAGGAGCGCATATCTATCCCTAGGGTTTTCAAGTGAAATAGAGCAGATGTGTTTGGACAGCAGGCAGTGATTGTGTGTGTGTGTGTGTGTGTGTGTGTGTGTGTGTGTGTGTGTGTGTGTGTGTGTGTGTGTGTGTGTGTGTGTGAACACACACATATATATATGAGGGAGGGAACAGTTTATCTGTGGGGAGGGTCAAACATTAGAAGATGAATGCTTAAAGTTTTTCCTGACATCTCAGAGTAAAGTACCATCAAATACAGAGTATCTGAAATTTTAGGAGTAAGATAAGCTTATTTTTTTTTAACAGTATGTTGGTTAAAGTTTCAAGTAGCATGCTCAATATTTTTAAACCTTCTAGAGAAATTTTCAAGTGAAGTACCTCTAAATTTAAAGCAATAAATCCAGTTGTTAAGCTAAAAAAAAAAAAAAAGGCTTAATAAAAATACTACCTACTACAAACATCCAAGAAAGACAGGGAAAACTGTGTTTTATGTACTTTTGTGCCAGAGAAAGAGGAAGAAGGGGAAAAAAGAAGAGTTAGAAAGGAGGGAGAAGAGAAGATTGAGTAGAGAAGAAAGGAAGGAGGAATGTGATGGTTTAGAAGGGAGCACAGGGGAAGAAAAACACTGATAATATGTGGACAGAATTTCTAGAGTTGAAAGCAAACGAGGCAAGCAATAGCAAAATTCAGAATCCTCTAGAAGAACGTTACATAATGACAAATAAAAAGCTTGATCTTTCAGAAAACCCAAGCAGGTGCCCTTGTAGCTGAATGCCTCTTCTGCTTTTATTGCAGGCGACATCTTCAAATACTGTGTCTAACAGTTCCTGTTTCTAGGCTGCTTTGACTTCTCAGAGAAGGACCACAGCTGCTGCAGGGACTTGCTGCTTCATGGCAGCTGGTAGAGGGGTGGAGTTAGCCTTGGTGGCTAAAGGAGATGGAGGATCAGCCAGCAGTACGTGGAAAAGGAGTTTATGTGAAAACCAAAGTAGTGGCTTTTTCCCTAATCTCTTGATAGTTGAGGTCTCTGCTGGATGACAGTGGTGTCAGGGCCTCCAGCAGAGACAGCACTAAGATATCTTAAATGGCAGATGGTGGATGGGGGCAGTTATTTATGCAAGATAGATAAGAGTTTGTATTGTATTGTATTGATGGCTAAAAAAATCAGGAAGTGAAAAGGAAATTAAAATTTAAAAAAAAAGAGATATAGGCAGAAAGACCCAGGAGGGCATAACTTAAATGACCTCATCCAAATGAAAACTGCGGAGATGACAGGGATGTACAATGCAGAGTGAGGTGGCACTGCAGATGTATTAATTGCACCTAACTTCAGTCATATGGGAATTGGGGGTCATTGTTGAACGACAGCACTTTCTGAAATTTCAGAGAGATTTATAGTAAAGAATAGGAGAGTCAAGTCACCCACAGAAATGATCACAAAAATTTTTGGTCACTACCATTTTAGCTTCTAAGCAAACCCTTAATTTCCTGTCCATTTGTACTTAATTATTCTAATGTAAATCAATGAAATGGCATTAGGTTATCAACTTATGTTTTCAGACATGAGTAAATAGAACACAGAAAAAGAACAGAGAGATATATTAGATAACCAAAAACCAAAAAACAAAACAAAGAACAACAACAAAATCACAGACCTAGAGGTACCACAAAGTAAGATAAAATAAAGAAACGTGAGCTATAAATGATTCAAAGTTTATGATGCTATTCAAAAGATAATAATGTAAATTTGAAAAATCAAATGGGTTATCTCCAAATGAGTAATGAAAGCTGATGGGGTCAGCATTTGGGGACACTGTATCTTGTGCTTAATCAATTGTGGTATTAATGCTGAGTACCAAAATTTCAGGGTCAATTCCCGAATTAGAGTACAGTATATAAACTTGATTAAAAAGATCATTATGCTCTCATTTTGATTTGCCCATAAAACATAAGGGACATGGTCACATACTAAGGGTATTTGTAATGAACTGTGTTCTGAGATACTACTACTACTACTAATAATAATAATATCATCTCTGTTTTTAAACATTTAAGAGAATCCAGTTGCCCTGCTTTTGTGTGAGAATCTGTTTAGGGATGAGGTTCTTTCATCCTTCTGCTACTATTCTTCAAGGAATTGAAAGTGATAGATAAATTAGGAATTATTTGGCTTCTGTCAGCTTTCAACCTAACCAAAAACTGAGAAATGTTAACCTCAAAAAAATTTTAAAAGTGTATGTTAGTTCATTTCTCTGGCAAGGCTTACCTCTGGAAATGACACTTCTTGGCTAAAAGGTAAAGATTCAGATTTAGGCTTATCAATTTGTGACCATATTGCAGTTGCAGTGCACTCATTCACTGGAGAATAAAGGGGCATTCAGGTTTAAGACAACCTCATTCAGCTTACAGCACATTAGAAAAGGTGGTCAAGAAGAAACTACGGATTGGGGTGCTGCATGCATTTGTGCAAATGTCTGGGACTCAGTTGGAAAGCATATTATTCCTGGACTGCAGTGCCTGCCCCCTGGCAAAGTTAATGGTCTTAATTTGCAAAGGTTCATTTGGGAAGCGATTGTGATTAATTCTTACTCATTTACATAACACTGTATTGTGTAAATAAAACTGTAGCCTTTTGCTTTCCAACAGCGGAGTTCTACTTAGATGATAAAAGCTGGACAAAGGGGGCTACAGAACACTTAAACTAGGTCACACTGAATTTTAATGCATGAGGCCTACCCTGGTACATTTTATATGGGTAATGAAGAACTGCAGAATGCCGTCTGTTTACTATGCAAATCTGCCTTCCAGATTTTTCAGTAAACATATTTTCTACACTGAAGAGTGAAACCAATTCAGTCTCAGGCTGATTTAGAAATGTTATTAAAGAAAATAAGGATGAGCATCTTCTTAATTCTTACATTAAAATGTAAATAGGGTAATTATAAAATAATAAACTTTCAGTTTCAGAGCTCAGTTATGCAGATTATAGCACCATTACTAAACACTGAGAACATGTATATGTCACATTTGTGAATTTGCCACCCAGGCTTTGTGACTTTACTGTCCAGTGTCTAAGCATGACTAAGAAATTTATTTTTTTATTATCAATGGAACTTTTGAGCAGTGACAAGGAAGCAAGTAGTCATATGCTTATGTATGCACATTTGTTCATGTCCCCGTTAGCAAATACAAAGAAAATGGCTGACACCAAATGAAGCTCAAGTCAAAGGTGACTCCCAGAGCAATTCTGAAGCACAGTAAGAAAATTCTCACCCCTATCCCCACTCAACCCATGACACAAATAAGAAGCAAAACTTATAGTTATTCTTTCTGGGTCTTTGCTGTTCTACCTGTAAGAGGAACATGTTTATATCCTGTCTTCCTAACAGAGATAACATGGAAATGATTATTAATCATAGACCTAGAATGGTCTTCCCAAAGATTGTGTAGTCCATTTTAGGTTATATTATAGAAAAAGAAACTGAGGCCCATGGCTGTGAAGTGACTTACGAAATCTAGAATTAAAACTTAAATCCATAATCAAAGATTCTTGATCCAGTGTTCTATGTCGTGCTGCCTCTTGAAGTATGGAATAATGAAAATACAGAGTAGAAGACCTTGAACATATTTTGAGAAGTTCTATGTAAGGACAAACCTTAGATATTTTCATTCATACCGTTTGCTAGTGAAAGTTGCTGCTGGACTCGAGAGCCTATCACAGTGTTCTTTGTACAGGAGGAGCTCAATAAATGCTCAGAAAATGAGTAAGTTATGTGAAGGAACATAATATAATAGGAAGAGCTGTGGATTTAGAGGCAAGAGACCCAGATTTATATCCTAGCTCTGTCACTTACTGACTATGAAAATCTATGAAATACCAAAAAATAGGAAACAATCTACGCGTCCACCTATCAGGGATTAGTTAAATAAACTGTGGAACATCCACACACAGACCCCTATATTAGTTTTCTATTGCTTTCATAGCAGACTATCATAAACTTAGTGGCTTAAAACAGTACAAATTAATTATCTTATAGTTCTGGAGGTCAGAAGTCTGCTGGGTCTCCCTGGGCTAAAATCAAGGTGTTGACGGGACTGAGTTCCCTTTTGGAGGCTCTATAGGAAGATCATTTCCTTACGTTTCCAGGGCTGCTCACATTCCTCAGTTTGTGGCTCTTTCCTCTGCCTTCAAAGCCAACAATGGCCAGTTGAGTTGTTCTCATCGCATCACTCTGACTGCCTCTTCTGCCTCCCTCTTCTACTTTTAAGAACCCTTATGATTACATTGGGCCCATGGGATAATCCAGCATAATCTTTTTATCTTAAGGTCAGCTGATTAGCACCCTAATTCCATCTGCTACCTTAATTCTCCTTTTCCATGTAAGGTAACATATTAACAGTTTCAGATATTAGGACATAGACATTGTTGCCTACCATACATACAATAAAAGAGTGAGAGAGCTTTCCTATGTTCTAATAGGAAAAAGTTTCCAGGATATATTGTTATGTAAGAAACGCAAGGCAGTAGAAAAAGGAGGAAATAAGAATATATATTTATATTTAATTATACTTGCATAAACAAGCCCAGGAAAAATACACCAAAAATATTAAAGTGGTTACAAATAGAGAGGAAATGGCATGGAGGTTGAGAATGCTGGAAATGGAATGGAGCAATATTTTTAAATGTATCTTTTAAAATTTTCATGATTTCAAACCATGTAAACATATGTTATTTTTTTTAATTCGAGGGATTTGCAATTGTCCCCAAATCCCTATTATTTACTTGATATTCAAAACCTTTTGTTTTGAAGAGCCAATCTATTCTTAACCTTGTTACTTTTCTTTTCCTAAATTAACACTTCTAACAGGCAAATTATAATTTGTCAGTGGCTTTTTATCAGGCAGTTTTCTAATATTAAATTCACAGACTTCATGAAATTCTGTATCTTTTGCAAGATTTTCACAATTTCACTTTGAAATCTACTTGCATTGTATTATGAGATGTTTGAAACATCTGGCATTGCTGCAGTGAGAATGCCAGTGTTAAAGATGGAATATGTCTTTAGGTGGGCATTCATTTTGTAAGTGGTCAGGTAGGTAGTGAAGATTTTTCTTTTATATTCATAAAGTTATCGAGACTTAAATTTCCCTGTATAAATGTAGAAATTTGCGTAATAAACTGTGCAAAACTATTAAATATGCTTTGATCAATTCCAGTATTTATTATTCTATCTATTCTTGCAAAAGCCCTTTATTACACCTTTAATCTAGTAATAATAATGTAGTTTAATACATTTAGTAGTTACATCTCTACCATAAATTAGTCCCCTATTTATAAAATATTTCATGGCTCATGTTAATTTTTTCTAGTCAGGTTTACTAAGGTATACTCTACATATGGTATAGTTCCTTTGTAGGTGTACAGTTCAATGAATTTTGAAAAACAAAGACAGTCATATAAGCACAACAATGAAAATACAGAATATTTCCATCACCCAAAAAGTTCCCTTGTACACCTTTGTGGTCAATTCCCTAACCTACCTACATCCTATTAACCACTGATCTGACTGTCCCTAGAGTTTTGTCTTTTGCAGAAAGTTATATAAGTACAATCATACAGTGTATTTCTTTGTGCCCAGCTTCATTTAGCATACTGCCTTTCAGATTTATCCATGTTATAGCATGTATCAGTACTTCATTTCTTTTTATTGCTGAGTAGTATTCCATTGCATGGCTATACCACAGTTTGTTTATCCACCAGTTGATAAACATTTGGGTTGATTCCAGTTTAGGGCAATTATAAATAAAGTTACTTTAAACAGCACATATATATTAATATATAGTTTCATTTGTCTTGGATAAATGCCTAAAAGTGGGATTGCTGGGTCATATGGAAAATGTATGTATAACTTTATAAAGTTTCTTATAAATAACTGCCAAACTGTTTTCCAAACTGGCTGCACCATTTTGTATTCATATTAACAATATATGAAAGCTCCAACTGCTCCTCATTCTAGTCACTCGGTACTATTAATTTGTTTAATTTTCATCATTCTACTAGTGTAGTGGTATCTGACTGTAGTTTTAATTTGCATTTCCTAAATGGCTAATCATGTTAGGCATCTTTTTGTGTACTTATTTGTCATTCATATGTCTTATTTGGTAAAGTACTTATTCAAATCTTTTACCCATTTATCATTTATTATTGAATTGTAAGTTATTTATATATTTTATATACAGGTCCTTAAGCAGATATAAATATTCTTCCCAGTCTATAGCTTGTTTTTTCATTTTCTTAACAGTGTCCTTTGAAGAGCAAAAGTTTTTAATTTTCATAAAGGCCATATACCAATATTTTTATGGTTCATACTTTTTGCTTCCTATCTAAGAAATTTGCCTAATGCAAGATTAAGTAGATTTTCTATTATGTTTTCTTCGAGAAATTTTATAGTATTCAGTTTATATTTATATGTATAATCCATTTGAATTAATTTTTATACTTTGGATGAGGCAGCAGTCAAGTTTTTTGAAATTTGCATATGGCTACCCAAATGCTATAGCACTATTTGTTGGAAAGATTAGCCTTTCTCCATTAAATTAACTCAGCAACTCTGTTGAAAATCAACTGACCATATATATGCAGATCTATTTCTGAACTTTCCACTCTGTTGTATTGATCAATGTGTCTACTCTTCTTTCACCAATTTCACAGTCTTGATTATTGTAGGTTTTATACTAAGTATTGAAATTATCAGGGTAATTCTTCAAAATCTGTACTTTTTTTGGAAAAAGTATTTTGGCTAGTCTAGGGCTTTTATTTTCTATTTACATTTAAGAAATAGCTTGTCATTTTCTACAAAAAACAGCCTTTTGAGATTTTGATCAAGCTTCTAAAAATAGTTTCTGATATTCAAGCATTTTTAACAACTTAGTATCATTGGTGATATTAAGTGTTAAATGGTATAGGTGAGACTGATTACAAACAGAAATTCTTAATTTTTGATATTACCCACTTAATCTATTGCTCAAGTTTTAAGCATTGAATCCAAATCCCTGGAAATCTGACACACTGAAGTAAGTGGGCCTCCAATAGGAATGTCTGCTAGAGAGTATGTAAATATGAAGAGATGTACATATTTAAATCAATTATACTTTCGGCTTGACAAACTACAGAGAGCAATGAAAAGGTGATACTCACATCTGAGTTAAAGCGAAGCTGACAGACATTACAAGAAATAACTTGTTTCTTCTTTGGGGGAATGGACACTCCAAATGTGTGGTTAATGACAGCTTTTTGCACAGGATCCATCTGAAGAGCAAATGATAAAATAGTCACTTTATAATTTCAAAGGATAGACAATGTGTGAGCAAGAAAAAGTAGCTGTATTATTTCTTGAGGTTATAACATTTAGTTCCCAAACAAGATAATAAAGAATCTTACTCGATAGTAATATACTTGTCTCCAGGAATTAAAAACAAAGAAAAATGACAAAAAAAAAACCCCCAAAAAACTGGTTTGAAATCATAACATAAAAAGACCACAGGAGAATCACTACATCCCCCAAAATAGTATATCTATAAAATGCGCCCTGAAAACCTTAAAAGAATCATAAAATAAGAAAACTTAAGATCCAAAGTTCAGGGTTAATATTAACTTGTTAATCTATTCCCTGTATGAGATGATAATACTTGAGATGGTCTCAAATGAACTCAATGACAATTATCACAGATATATTTAAGTTTCTTAATTTTTGATTTATGGCAAAGTCATAAATGACAGTCACTTATCACGGCACAGAAAAATGCTGATCTTTATTTTAAAATAATTTATTAATTTTCATGTACTGTAGATTGAAATTCATTCTACTGGAAACCCATGTCACAATTGTACACTCAAATTCCTATAACAGACTGGTTAATATGCAATCCTTGTTTAAATATTGATCAAGTAAAATTTTGATTTATAACCTGTGATTTTCCCCCTTTTCGCTTGCATGTATCATACATATTCAGAGAAATACACAGTTGGGAAAGTACCCAACCATAGAAAATGTATGGCACAAAGACATTAAAACACTCAAAAAGAAACACCTCTATCTGCAAAGCCTATAAAAAGAAACACAGCAGTGATTCTCTTGTGTTCTCCAGATACTAATCTCTAGCATTAACATCAGACAACTGGCAGTTTAAAAAAACAATGCAGACAATGAACAAAACATTACTTATAAACAGATGTAACACGAACAAGGACAGATCCATTGACACCATCCTGTAGGAAATCTCCTGAGGTTAGAGTTTAGGATTGGATTAGTTGATATTTGATGATAGAGAGGAGAAATGAATACTAACTCTCATCATGATCACAAATCAACAAGTGCAAAATCAGAAATTAGAAGAACTTAAATACATTAGAAAGGAGGGGAGATTGAAGAGTTATTAAGTAGTAAACAAGCCTATCTTTTGCTATAAGTTTAAGAGAAATGACAGGACAATGTATTCCCACACAAAGAACAGTTATGATGGTTTGGGACACTTAAAAATGCTAAGAAGGGAGTTTTTCAGAGTGATAGAACTGTTCTATATCCTGACCATAGTGATGTTTACACAAATCTATTCATGTGTTAAAATTCATAGAACCATACACACCCCCCAAAAGTCTATTTTATGTATAATAATTTAAAAAGTAAAAAAGAAAAATATTGTTAAGAGTACTATGGTTAGCTACTAAACATAAAATATCATTACTGGAAAGTCTGGAGATTCATTTTGCTTAAGGCCATAATTGGTTATATTAAATTTTATTTAATAAGATTAATAATTTAAATAAACCCTCCAGGGGGCAAAGAAAATTTCAGAAGTTCAGAAAATAAAACACTAATTCTTATTTTACTCCCTTATTTACTTTCTTATTTTACTCCGAAGTGTAAATCTCATCCATTCATCTGCAAAATATAAAACTATACTTTCTGATAGTTACCAGAGAGGGCAAATCAGTTTGGACAGGCTTAAAAATAGGCTAACTGTATTGGCAGGATGAAAAAAAAACATAGTTTTGCAAAGTTAATAAATAAGAACATTTTATTGAGCTATTTTCTGTTCTCAGGCTCTGAAAAATATTTCCCATCTGATGATATGAGAACTACATGGGATCAAACTGTTTGAATATTTTCCAAACACAAGTTTTCTGCATACCACTTTCATTATCTTTGCCATATTTTTGTATATCCATACACTAATATTTTTCTTTAAATCAAATTAAAATTGACTTTGAAAAAACACAAACAATAATATTCATGAAATCATAGTTTTAGTCTATATTCTTTCCCATTACTTATTTCAAAAAATATATTGAAAACTAGCATTAAAAGTTAAAACTTCCATCACTTAAAATAAATGTACATATTCTAGTTGTTCCCATAGCACAATATAGAAACACAGACAAAAGAGATATATATAAAAATCTAGTTCCAAATTTTTAGTAAACCAAGATATCTATTGATAGTTTCAACATGACCTTTGAATATAAATGTCCCCTTTAGATTTTTGAAATTGTTAGCTGCCAACAAATTTTTCAAATAACTCCTGATCCAACTTTTTTCTGCTCAAATCTCACATTTGCACTGTACCAGCCCGACAATGCCCCTTCATGTTCCCAAGGCTGAGAACTCTCAGTCCTGAAAGGTGAATTGTGGCTGAGAACTCCAAATATAGACTGGCAAGTTCCCAGCACTTTGCCCTCTGAAAAGCAAACTACTGAGGTTCCTTCAAGAAACTCTCATTCCAATCCCCATGCTTCCTCCTTAGCATGTACCTGATTCGGTAAAAATAATGTTAGTTTGGATTTTTTACTAATACAGAAGTTCATTACAAGAGAGTTAAATAAAATTTGTATGTGCCTTAATCTTAAAAAAACCCCAAACCAAAAAACTCTCACTAGAATTGGCTTCTCTACTTTATATACATAATCCTAATTTTTCTCATAAAATCAACTAAATAATCTGAGCCCTTTTTACCCCATCCTTGTTACCTGTCATTAATTTCGGCTGCCTTTCCATCCTTTGACACTAACCATATGAAAATTTTATCCCCCATGTTTCTCAATTGGAACAGATTTTCTCTATTTTCCACTTGATTCTCTTTCTCCTTATAGGTACTTTGGGATAAGATCCACTTTTTCTTTCAGTCTAAATCTCTTTTATCTTCATCTACTATTTATCATAGAATTCTATAATTATATTTTCTTACTCAAATGTCATTTCGGGGAACATGATTTAGTTAAAAGAAGACTTTAAATAGTGTAAAAAAGAGTGTTCCACTTGCCAATTCATCTGATATCTTGAAACAGACACCATCAAGCTGATGTTTTGAATATTTGCCATCTGATGCAATAACTACAAATGCTTGAGTCATTTCAGTGGAATCCAGACTTGGCAACAACGTGGAGAAGGTTTTCAGATATCATTTTTTAAAAAGCATAAAGTGGCAAAATTCTGAATTTTTGCTCTTAGCATTCCTAGAATGCTCTAAAATTTAGATTTAATAAACTATGATATTAACTTAATTTTTTTCCTCCACTAGAGCTATATCAGTTTTCTGAAATCATAATGACATACATACAACTAAATCAATGGTAATTCTTTTATTCAATCACCAATTTCAGGATAAATAAAACATTCAGGATAAATAAAAACATTACCATAAATCCTAAAATGTGATAAGTGCAGGTGATTCAATTTAGCATAGTCAGAACTATGTATCTATATCATAATGATTTAATTAGTAGAATATTCAGGTAAATTATTGGAGGTATTGCAATTACACAACAAACTCATTTTAAAAGATTCAATTGGTATTACATAGACATTTGCTTGTCAAAAATAAACAAGCACTTTCAAAAATATTTATTAGAATGTTTATAATATATAACTTTTAAATGAACATATTCCTTGTTAAATAGCCATATTAAATTAGCTCATATTCGCACTGCACATAAAATCTGTCTGTGGGTTGAGAAAATTATTATTCGTCAGGAAATAATACTAAAGAAGCTTTTTTTTTTTAAGGAAAAAAGAAAAACCTACCACATAGCTCTAGCTACCAATATTCCTTACCTGGCAGAATTTATTGGTCCCAAATAAGCCTCTTCTTTTCTAAAAAAGTAAAAGTTAGAAGTAGTCATATGGAATTTTGAGACTAGCAAGCATATTTACAGTGGAAAGTTTTAAAAATCCACTTTCCTTGCTCATCATTGAGTGAAAAGCCTTTCCTTGCTCATCATTGAGTGAAAAGCCTGAAATGCTTACTAACTAAAAAGCAATAAGAGTTAACACTTGCCACTTTTTGTAATGAAAATCATGCAGAAATACAAAGCAAAACATATTTGTGCAATTAACTCGTAGATAATAAAAATGAAAGACAGGGTTGCGGCTGTTACCAGGAATTGAGGAGGTAACTGGAGGCTCTGTATGGATGAATTAACTATTTATTATAGTGCTTATAAAGTGAATTAATGAAGCTGGTCTTATCACACCATCTATTATATTTTCAATACCAAAATGAGAACAAACAGGTTTCTTTGGTGTATTCACCAAGATTATGGGTATGAAATCTGTGTGAATTTTTAGAAAGATCATTACTTTCATTGAGTATACCAAAAAGTAATTTACATCTGCACAGTAAAAGCAATCATAGAAAAATATGCAGCTGCAAGTAGAACCTAGACACAGGGAAAAGAAACACACTGCAACACTTCACTAAAGGTAGGGTGAATCTAAGATAGGCGCTATGTGATCAAGTGACCTGACATAATACTAGATTATATTTAGTCTATAGGTAATTTTGCTAAATGGAACTTTAGGCAGAGAAAATAAGAGTTACAAACTTGTTCAACTACCCTAATACTTTTCAAAAAGCTTGAAATTCGAGTTGTATTCTTGTAAGAGTCTTAAAATGATTTAACTTGCCATCAAACAAGGCTGGTTGGTAATGGCAGCGAACTGGGTACCACCTCATTAAAAAGCAAAAAGATGACTCAAGAATTATACAGGGCTTTCTTTTTATCTATGCTGTTATTAATGATGGGTGAATCACACCTTAGACTTAACCATCTGTTTTAACCAATGTTCTAAAAAGCATTTGGTAAACACTTATTACTTATACAATATAGTAGGCCTGGCTAGCTTTCCTACTAAACAGAAATAGAAACCAGGTTTTTGATTTTCAAAATCTAAAATCAGATCATCAAACAAACATTTTTGGAGGCCTACAATATTTCAGATGCCATCTTAGACTAGACGGGGAGATCTGTCAAACACAAGAAAGGGCATAATTTTAAAAGTTTAAAAGTGAAAAAGATACTACAGAGTGTTTAATCGGAAGCATGGAAGAGAAGTCATCATTAAGCAAAATAATGAGCCATAAGAAGCCACAAAAAGTTCTGTCTCCTCTGCCCCTCCCCTGCATTGGGCTTCTTCCCCCTTTTCTGATTTTTCTCTTTAAGCATCCAGCATCCTCCTTTAACAGTGACATCAATGTGTTATCCTCTCAGGAGTATTTGCTTTTTAGTTCCTTTTTCTAGCTGTGTAATAACAATAATTACAGCATAGTAAGAGGAGCTTACATTTACAGAGCTCTTACTATGTGCCAAGAACTATACTAAGGGATTATCTTATGTAGTCTCCACTATCATATGAGGCAGATATGACTATTATCCTTGTTTTACAATTGAGGAATCCAAGGCTCTGAGAGCTGCCATGACTTATCACCCTCCTGTCTGTAGGTGTTGGAGCTAGAATCGGAACTCAGGCAGGAGTCTCCCGCCACAGTTCCTTGCTAAAGGAACACCGTGCAGGCATGTGAGGTGTTGTGTGTGGCGCTGCTGTGGGGTGTGGGCTTTGGGGAGAGTGGATGAGTGCGCGTTCCTGGAGCTTCTGTGGTCTAGTCAGCTTCCTATACAAACCACACATAATACCGACTTGGTACTTAGGAAAAAGTTCCTTGGAGAAGTGAGTCTGGATTTTCTCCTTCTGACCCATTTCAGCTCTTAGAATATACCCATTTCTTCTTGTGCAACTTCGGGAAAGCCAGAAATAAAAATTAGGACTGTCCTGTCCTCTTTCCCCATTATGACTGTTGGGTGTGCACACAGAAAAAAAAAAAAAAAGTTCTGGGAATACTTAGAGATTACACATTAGCAGGTGGCAGTCATTATTTGCACCTGTCCTTGATTTGCTGCAAAGAGGGTTTCAGCTACTAATCCCTTGTGACTTACAGCCTTCTGGAAGTTTGGCTAAGCATCAACATTTTAACTGTGATATTACTGAATTACACTAGTACAAAAAGAATAACTATTTTTCATCCTTTCCTTTTTCAATATCAGACTTATGAAAAAGGATGTGACAACAGGGTCTCATTAGAACTTCAAATATTCATGAAGCGACATATTTTAAAGTGAAAGCTGCATCACTGAAGAGCAATATTTCTCTAAAGTTACTTCAAAAAAGGTTTTGCTTTTCATATTTAAATACTCTGACCACATGCCTTTGTTAATGTTTTACTTTATTCAAATCCTTAAAAACTTAGAAACAAAACAGATACAACTATGACAAAGACAATTTTTTTCTCTCCAGGATCAAGAAATACAAACGATTGCATATTGTTGGCAACATTAATTCAGCCATACAACTTTGTACTATTTTGGATTTCAAATCAGAAGGCTTAATAAAAAATAAACCACATGGATTGCGCGCTACCGCAAGACCTGCAATTTTGTATCTGGAATGTGTAAAAGCCGAGACTTGCCGTACTGACGCTGCCTTTCCTACCCAGAGCACCCTGACAGGGCTCCCCACCTGAATGCCATCAGTGCTGCTGAAAGAAAGACAAATCGCATGTCATTCTCTACACAGACTGTTGATTAAAACAAGAGTCAAATGTTTGGAAAGGTGCTTCCCCAAGAATCCCCACCACTTTGCTGCAACCACACATTGGCCATGCCTTGAAAATAGCAACATCAACTGTGCCCCTTTCTACTGGGATACAATTACCCCAGCAGAAAGTTAACCAGTCATTCAGAACCATTACAAAGGCTAAAATAACACAAAACTCACTTCAGAAAATAATAGACAGGTCACATTATATCTAAGTCCCAGACCCAATAAAACTATTCTTGTTATTATTTCTACTGGCACAACTAGTACTACGTACTACGATTTGATCAAAATGTTGTAGGCTTCTAAGTATTTTGAGGCTGGTTGAGAATTGGCAGCATCTGATTGCTGCAGAAATTAAGTAGGACTAGGATTTCCTCTTTCTCCACTTTTCCGGAGCCTCCCTAGTGGCAGTCAATATTCCTGTAGAAAATATAAGCGGAATCAGTTCAGAAGTGAGACAGCCTATCAGAAACAATCTAGAAAGCTTGACATCTTTCACATAAATTCCACATTGTCAAGGCTCTCTTTGAAAAGCCCTGGGATTCATCAAACAAGAGTTGTACATTCCAGTGACAAAAAAGGACAACTAAGGAAAAAAAATCTGGTGATTTGGAAGATCTGTTTTGAAAAGAAGACTAAACTCTGCATTTTCTAGTAGTTTTTCGGCAAAATTTAATCTTGGTTTTATTTATTTATTTGAAGAATAAAAAATAACCATACAGAATGCTAAGAGATTTGTGTTTCTTCCATAAAATAATGCCCTTCTTCTAGATTACTCTGACAGTCTAACATGCAACCCTTTTAGAGATTAAGGGTTTCATATCAAATTTAAATATAAAGTTCTGTCCTTGGGATGTTTTTGCTCCTTTCCAACACATCACACTTTTATAAATGCACAGTTTTCAATTTGTTTATATATTTACCTTATTTTTTCCTGAAAATTTATTCATTTAACAGAAGTTTGTTAAGTACCTGCCTTATGCTATTTTAGAAACTGAGCACACTGTGGTGAACAAGCCTTCAAAAATCCAACATTCTAGTCAGAGAGACCTAAATATATAAAGTAATAAATAAGGCATTTTCAGAGTGTCCTAAGTACCATGAAAAAAAATAAAACAGGAGAATTCCTAAAACATTATGGTTGCCTTGTCACTGTGATTCATATACTTTTACATGTAAAGCTATACTAAACATGTAAAATATCCCTTCAATGATTTAGGGAAGTTGATACAGAATTCAGAATCATATGACTGGTAAAAACTGTAGATTAAAAGTCACGCTCCTTAGCTTTCAATGTGGTCTGTGAGATATCTGCAGAGGATTTTCTTCAACTGCCAAATACCAAGACAACTGATTTCAGAGCCACCACCATCATCATATCCATATCCCCCAAAAGAAAGGGAAACTAGAGTAAACTGCATTTTGTAAGTTCTCTAAGAATGAGTGCTAAGTACTACACATGTCGTCTGGAGACCTTCCTGGTGGGTTTCTGTAGGGTGTGGTTGGCCTGGTACTTGGTTAGCAAACAGCAAAATGACCATGAGTTACTTCTTTTGTTTTTAAAATAAGTACTAAAATTTAACAGTTGTTGTGAAGATATTACAACAAAATAATGTATTTCATCTTTAAAGCTCTTAGAACCTTAAAGAGTTACAAACTGGAAAAAGATGGTTTCAACGTCTTCCCGTCTTTAGTGGAAACCTAGTTACACTGTTGACAAATTGTTTTAAATTGTTCTGGGTAGAAAGAATAATTTTTTTTCTTCTTTTGTGACTGGTAAGGGGATCGGAACCCTTGGCTTGGTGTCGCCCGCACCACGCTCAGCCAGTGAGCTCACCGGCCATCCCTATATAGGATCTGAACCCGCAGCCTAGGCGCTCCCAGCGCCGCACTCTCCCAAGTGAGCCACGGGGTCGGCCCAGAAAGAATAATTTTTAAGTTCTTTTTCAGACAGTAGTTATTTTGCTAATGCGAGATGCCATAAGGTTAGACTTATGTACCCAACTGAAGCTAAATGTCTAACTCTGACAGTAGATCCCTGTTAAGTAACAAATATGGTCAGTACAAATGTAAAATGTTCCATTTTCCTGGCTGGCTCCACACACCTGGTGATTTTCCATGCCGCCAGGGATCAAGAGTGATGCAGCAAAGCTGTAGTTATGTTGCTGGGTAATTTAAGAAGCCACATCAAAGAACATTTCAAAAAGTTCAGGTTAACAAATAAGACTTTCAACTTCTTTCCGCAGTGGGTATGGGACTTAAATGGATGTTCAGTCGTATTTCGTTATCACTAACACACACATACCCAGTAATGTTTTGGGTGTTGATGTTCCTATTCGAGCTTTTGATGAGTAAACCAAAGAATTGACATTCTATCGCATATGCATTCATATTCAGTTTTAAAAATACATATTGAAAGATGTGGTGGTTAATGTGAAGTATTAAGGAAGCCCAGACCAACCTCAACTCCAATTGCAACTGCTGCTTTCAGTGTGTAGGGAAAAAAGATTAAGGTAATGAGATGAATTCTGTCTGTTAAGGAAACCCTGTGCTTTTTTTTGTTTCCACTCTTGAATAAGCAAATGCCTAGATGTGACTGGAAACCTTAGGAGAGAAAGGTGTTTTTCCTTCAGGATGCAAAAAAACAAAAACAAAAACAAGGGTCTTTATTTTATCTTTAAAATTTGATTTTCCTATAACTAAAATAATTTTTGGTCAAAGTATACATAGAGATCTGAAAGATCTGCAACATCTTTCAAAGGTAACATAACAAAAATTTCATATGGTACTGTTAGATGCTCTTTTGAGGGAATATGAAAAAAATTACAATTTTTTAAAAAGAATAAAAAACTACCTGGGATCTTCTAGGGAACTAAAAAGAATTTTCTTCTACTGTGAATTTTAATAATCCAGAAGAAGAAATTAAATGATGATAAATACTACTAGTATTTTTTTGTCTATGAAGAAGTTACTGTCCTCCAAGTACTTACACTTTATATTTCACAATAAGATATATCCAAATTTTTTAAAACAACAACAGTCCAAGGCATGTATAGTTGACAATGAACTATATCACTCAAAGATAAATATCAGCAATCTGGCTGGAGTAAATTATTCAAATTGATGGGAACAGCAACTGGATTCACCAAGAGAATCTAAAGTAAATGGGTTGGGTATTTCCTGTGTTATTTAGTAATGTATCTCCTCAGGGTGAAATAAAAGGAGAAATACATCATTTCACAAATAAAAACTAAAGAACAGTTTTTTATATGCATAAAATACTAAATAAGGCAGAGATTTATTTGAATACAGATCATGAGAAGTGATTATTCCATAGCACATTTGAAGATGAGATCCACCCTGAAGTTTGGAAAAACAGGCCAAACATTTGAGATAGAAGATGGTACTCAGTTTAGGGTTTTTCCTTTTGTTCTTTTTAAAATAGTGATTTGAAAACAACCCCCAAAGATTAAATTTCCATAACATAAAATTCAGTGCCAAAAATGAGTCTGAGGAATATCTTTTTAAAAATAGAATTCTTTATCCTTTAGGAGGAAAAAAAAAAAAAAAGTCATATGAGTAACCAAAGACTATTTGCTGATACTTATGTAGTTTTAAAAACTGTTGTGGCTGAATCTCCAAATCCAAGTAAGTAAGAATGTATTTGCTAGTTTTCTGTTAAATGGGCTAAAAAATGTTACAAGTGCTTTCTAAGAGACTAGGGAAGTAATGAGCTTTCTTGATTTAAAAATCAATACACCTCCAGAACAGCTAAGTGCATTGACAGATACCCTTTCAAAACTATTCTGTGAAAGCTAAGTTTGAAAGGCTGCTCAGTAACCAACCAGGTATATCCTGATGCTAAGGTCCATGATACAAATTAAAAAGGTGTGAGATGAAAAGAAAACGCCATCAGGCAGGAAGAAGTGTAAAAGTAGAAACCCAGGCCTGTTTGGATATATTCTTCATTCTGCAAAGCAAAGTGGAAATGATATGTTTTTCCCCCCTAGCGGAGGAAAACACGTTTCTCATCCTTGCAGTATGAACTATGACAGTAGAGGACTGGTGAGGCTCCACGCAAAGCAGCAAATCAGCAGTGTTCTAATCCTAAGCATCTCAGGCTTTTACTCCCCTTGCCACATACATACTCTTTACACATTAGTAAAATGTCAGGGATCATCTACATTTTCAAACTTGTTTTTTGTCTTGCTTTGAGCCCCAGAACCTTTCCTACCCCCTATCCTCTTATCCCCAAACAGAATCGTAACTGGAAATTCAATACAATAAAACATTGAAAACTGAGTTCTGGTAAAAGCAGGTAGGTCAGGCCCCAGATCCACCACCCAAATTTAGTCCAACTTCTTTACTTAAAAATGAGAATAGGTTTGGAGAATTTTAGTAACTTGTTTGAGCCTCCTCAGGTAAGCCCAGAATTCACATTTCCTTCTATGGTTGCCAGACTTATATAAAATATAAAATGCCCAGTTAATGTTGAATTAAAATATATATATATATATTTATTTATATATATGTGCTATGCAATGTTTGATACATACTTATACTAAATATATATATATTTATTTATATACATGTGCCATGCAATATTTGATACATACTTATACTAAATATATACTTACATAAACAAACATTGCATGGCACATACTCACACTAAACATTATTTGTTGTTTACCTAAAATTCAGCTCTAACTGGGCATCCTGTATTTTATCTGTTTCCCTGATTCCCATCCAAGGATGTCACGACCATATCAGTGTTGATTCTACTGGTGCTCCTTCCTGCAGACTCACCTTGTCACACTTAACATTCTAGGGCTTTAATTAGGAAATTGGTCCCTGAGTGGTTTTGTGGACAGGAGATATCAATAATATTTTATGTCATGTCATCTTGCTATTGTCCTTTGGTATGAATGTATATGTGTACACATATTAGCTCTTCTAAGTAGAAAACATTTTTGGTTCAAGTTTGTCTCTGCATTTATATTATACAAAATATAAAGTAGTTGTAACATAAAGAGCTTTAATAAAGTGCTTCACTCTGCTTTCTGCAGAGATAATTGCTTTATTGAATAAGGCTCTGTTAATGGTGCAGCTTGACACTTAACATTTGTCCATGTGATTTATAATTATTTTTAAATGATTGCAAGGAGTCTATAGCTCAAACGAAAGTAGTTTAACTGAATTGTACTCCTTTTCTTTTCAATTTGTAAGGAAATGTAGTCACTTCAAGGCAATACTATTTTATCTACCAAATTTATTTCAAATATACACAAAGTCTTCTCTGACCCTATATGTTCTGACTAGACCAATACATACTCATATATATGGGAAAAATGAATACAGCAAATGGAATCACCAAGTTAATAATGCATCCAGTTTGCTTTTATTTTGGCCATGGGTATGGTATCAAGAACTTCTAATCAAGGAATGGAGAAAAACCTACATGAACCACATAGCAAGTTGTCATGAAACACGTCAAATCTCTTAGTAACATTCACGAAAAGATTTAATGTTATGAGGTAATAATCATTTGCATTTATTATCAATCCTCTCCTTATGAAGATTTTCTGAAACCTTTCTGAATTATTCTGCTTTTCTTTCTGAAATTCAGTCTATCAGGATGCTTGGCCCTTCAAAGTCTTCACAACACGCATTTGAAATTTTTATGCATCCTCCACCTCCCTGCAACCTCTAACACCTTTGCTAAAATTGGACAAAAACCTATATCTAACGAGAAGTTGAAATGTCACTTCATTTAAAAGATTTTGTATAATTAGTCAAGAATCACTAAATCTCTGCCTCACAACAGAACAATATTACAATATCAATTGCTGGCAGTTATCAAACCACTACAGTTCGATTGGCCCTTCCAAAACTGGGGTTAAAAGCTGGCCTCTGGAAATCAATCACACTTTTGGCAGAGAAGAAAATTTCAGCGATATGAAAGCTGAAATGGAGACTATAATCTTTTGTGATTACCTACGAGGCTGAAGCAAACTCAGAAAGGAAAAGTCTATGAATTGCTGATAATTTCCTGTGATGACTGACTCTCAGGATATTCTGGTATTACCCTTGCACTGTAACAAAATGACTGTTCCCCAGAAGTGTAAATTCAAAGAACACATCTGGGTGTCACAATGCTTCTTCAGAAGCTACTCATCCATTAAAGGGGCCAGGCTTGTGAGGCAGCAGCTTTTTCTCTGAAGACAATGGAGGATCTGATTGCACAGGAGTGATAAGCTGTGTGCTACAGGCTTTCTAGAAAGTTCTGAAGGAACTGATTTAAAATGTACCAGTTTTAACCCTCCCCCACCTCCCAAAATCTAAAGACTGACATTTTTCTGCTGTTACTGATAACTATGGAGCTATGAATATTTTGGCTTATATAATCTAAAAAATTTTATTTAGGCTGATATTTGCATTCTGAGAAAAAATAGTTTTCATACATATGTACATACACTTAGGGTGTATATAATACTTTGGGATAGAATATAAAACTATTAATCTTTTTTGCGTAAGCTGGAAATTTACAGTTGGGTGTTCAGAGCACAGGTTAAGGGGATCCTTCTCATGCCATTTACAATTTAAATTCAGGAAAAAAGGTGTGTGTGGGGGTTGGGGGTGGGTAGGGTAAAGGGAGTTGTGTTACAGTCAAAAGTCCAAGGAACTTTTGAAATAAATTTCTGTTATCAATGCATGAAGAATAATTTGATATGTTGAGTATTATGATTGAGTTTAAAAATTTTTTTAAATAGCCATTTTAACCTAGTTTCAGCTTGATTAATGAATAATGTGGGGATAAAGAGTCTATGTTTGGAAGCCAAGAGTACTTTAAAAATATAACAGAAAACAGCATTATGTCTTAGGGCTCAATGACAATGCGTCACAGTTACACAGCTCTGTTTCAAAATACTTTCGCATGAAGCCTCTAAAGCCTAAATATCATTGAAGGTAAGCAGGGAAAAATAGAATCCAAGTGAACCAGTTGTGGTAATTCCCAACCTCTACTCAATATATCCTCTCCCCAGCCTTGCTCCAAATTCAGCTGCAGCTCCTTGTTATTGCTTCCAGGCAGCCAGGTGACTCTGATCTTTAAGTATGCCCTACCATTATCTCATTTGGCTAACATAAAGTGCAACTGCTAAGGACCAGGCATAACTATTTTAAACTGGAGTGTAAATTTCTTAAACTCAAGGTCTTAGCTATATTAGGATTGCTCTAATGAACAAAGTAATAAACATAACTCAGTAATAAACATAACTTGGTTTATTTAAGGTAGTTAGGAAGATGAGATCAAGTGGATATAAATATTAATAAAAATAATATTATAAGAATAGAGCTTTGCTGTTTTGGGTTCTTTTCATAAACGTCATCTCATTTGATATTCATGGATATTTAAAATTATTAAAAATAGTATGGTGATATATTACATATTTGTGATTTATTTTTGTAGACTCTAAATAAATTCCAAAAAATTTCTAAATATCATCATACCCTCAATTCTCCATAAATATAATAAACTCAAATTTTCATGATGTAATGATATAGACTAGGAAGGTATTATCGCCCCTAGTTCTAGAATGAGGAAAAGTGGTATTAAGTGACTTTCTCTAGATCAAAGAAAATGATTCCAGGCATGGGTCTTCTGACTCCTAGTTCCAGTGCTCTTTTCCTTTATAATAAAGTGGATCACTCTCCCTTCTCTCCTTCATTCTGGCTCCTGCTTCCCTGGGCAGCATGAAGAATGAAAGCCAGGTAGGACTTTTAGAGGCTCCCTTTAGAACAAATGGAGTTACTTCTCTGAGATCAGAGAGAACTCTCCAAATATCTTTTGGGAGGAGGTGGGATATAACTGATGAATGAGTGAGTGACTGAATAAATATATGCCACCACCTCCTTTAGAAGATAAGTACTTCAAAAGTATATCATGTGATAGCAGCCATTAGTAATGATTTTAGCATCTAATAGTTTCAGCTCATTTGTGGAAATGAAGATTTTGTGTGTTTGATTATATTGTTACAACAATGAGTCATATTACATATGATAGAAGTTTGGTGTCTACCCAGGAAAAACAAAGAAATTAGGTCCAGGCGTGTTTTAGTTGTTGGAGAATTTCTTTCTGTGCACATCTAATTATTTGTAAATCATAAGCACGTGAAAGAGATAAGATCTATTTTCTACTATACCACATAGATCTTTTAGTTGGCTCTAGAAACTGTATTCACAATAAGAGAAAATGAGTATGAGACTGACAGTACGAATCTATCTTTTAAATAGAATGTACTGCAAAGGACAATTTTCAACCTAACTTTAAAAGTCACAAAGATTTTCTGGATACCTAAAGAAAAAAAGAGTTCCCACATGAATAACCTGTAAGAAATATACACATTTAAATATTTAAATTCAGGATATGGTATTATGAAGAGCAGCTCTTGCATGTCTGATATTTAGAAATTTTGTTTTTCCTTTTTAGTGGTAGAGCTCTTTATTGGAAGAAATGAGAAGACCGGATTATATTCTTCAATCTTCTGATCTGCAAAAAGGGTACAATAATGACCCATGTAGCCTATTTCACAAGTGGATGTGTTATAATTAATTGTAGACTATCTTTAAAATATGCTAAAGCCCTTTGATACTAGAATTCCATGAAAACCAAGCGTCATTTGTATAATTTATAGTTTTTTTCATTTTATTTCAAGAATCAGAACATAATAAAGTAAGAAAACCTAAACTAAAAGCTAAATCTGTGAAAAAAGTATTTTTCCAAGATTCCTACTGAGCTCTGCAAAGACACTGAAACTTCATAGATTGTTAAACAGCACTCCAATTCACCTTCAGCACCTTCAAATACTCAAAGGAGTAAAGGAACTTGAAGATTCAAAAGCATGTCTCCCCACCACCCAGAGAGATTTGAGACTTAATTCTGAACACAAGATTCTTGAGGGAAGGAAAAAAAATAAAAAAAGATCTGTGTTATTGGATGGGTTCCCAAGCTTTTCATAAAAGATGTTCAGGGACCACCACCATCAAATTCATAGAACAACTAATTTAGAAATACTTTTTCTGGGCTGGAGGGATGTTTTGTACAATAATGTTTTGCTACTTTTTTGTATTTATTAATCTCTCCTACTTTACTACAGGTACAAAAAGGCTTGGTCACGAGGAGAAGCTAAGAACAAGGTTGGTTTCTTCTTTTTAAAAGTTAACTGGAAAAGGAAGGAAAAAAAAAAAAAAAAAAGTTAACTGAAGATTTGTCAAGAATATTAAGAATAAGACGAAAGTTTTTAAGAAGAGGGCCCAGCATAGACACTTTTTCCAAGTTGACTCTACTCTTGAAAAATGTTGTCCCAGAACAGTGCCAAGACTAAAGACCTGTCTTGCCAGAAAATCTGATGTACCCTCCAAGTACACATAATCCTTGAAACTCTAGCATTGAAGACGAGGCCCTCGTGCCATGTGAGGTTGAGACTAGGATAATGAAAGGGACACTCAAGAGGACACAGCATGGTGAGACTACAGATGCCTCTTTTCACATTTGCCTCTTTCCTTATATTCCTTTACCTCACAAGGGCCCAGCAAAATCTTAATCTGATGTCTCTTGGAAGCTTTTATCAACTAAAGTGACTGTTCACTATGAGCAGAATCCTGTACTATGTTGTGGTGAATTATATAAGAGGAGGAAATAATTCCTATCAAACAGTGACCAACTTCTGTCTTATTCATCACTATAGCCCCTCCTTAGCACCATGACCGGAACATGTAGACATGCAGTAAATGGTTGTGAATAAATGACTTCCCTTCGATGCCCTGAACAAATAACTTACTTATTAAGGAGAAAGAACAAATATAACTACACATTATACAAACATACATTTATCCATTTATCCATTTATCCATACCATATAAATAATATCTACATGTTCTGAAGGGATTTCAAGAGTGAGTAGAGAAAAGGGAGATTCGAACACAAAGTCTTTTTAGTAAGATTAATCTTGAGACTTTTGTGTAAGGTAAGGGACATGAGATAAGTTTTAAAAGGATATGTCTGTGGTTTGAAGAGAGACAATAGTGCAGATGGTTACTACGTAGTTTTTTTCCTCCCAATGGTCATGTTTACATAATTTTTCTCTCTGTCAAATTTAATATGGATGTAAAATTTTCTAGGCATAGAAATCTATGCTTAAACATTTACATAAAATCTTTGTTAGCTTTATACCAAATTTCAAAGATTTCTTATAATCATTTTTTTTCTAATCATCTGGGGAGCGTTACTGTTGACTTATCTAAGCCCAATAGTAGGTCAACCTCTCCCTTCTTCAAGTGAATTTGATTAACCATGGAAAATTTCAACTCAGAGTATTTTAATTCTATACACTTCTTTAGAACATATAAAAGAACATGACCCTTCAATATATTTTAAAGCATACCACTAAAAATAAAATTACAACCATATTTTCTTTTTTATTTGACTGTGATAAATGTGTCAGTTCAAGTAGAGTCAGCTGGACATGCCAATATCCCAAGAAATATTAAAAACATGACTTTTTAAAGACAGCAAGCACTATTAGAGTAAAAAAGACTCAAAGGGAAAAATTCATATTTGTGTTACATTAGCAGAAGTATTCTACTTAAGTTATAGAACAATATTTAAATAAAAGAAAAAATATGTACTGAAATGTTTAAATAAGACCTTTATTAAATAGACAAAGGTATTAAAGGCAGGTGACAAAAAGTTAAATGTCCTAGTTTACTTTAGGTTTCCTTACAATAACACCTCATGAGAAACATGGCATGAATTAACAGCAAAGTAAATGTGGTTTTGATTCCCGATTTCTTTCTTTTGTACCTCCTTGATAATGTATTACTATTTCTACTGTAAGAAAGAAAAATTTTAAGTATTTGTTGATATTTCCGAAAGGTGAATGACCCAGAGGATCTAGAATGATAAAATAAATGGTAATCATATAGATCAATTCACAGCTTGTCATGGATGATTTAAAGAATCACACAGTGGTTTGGGACTTTATACTTTAAAATAATCTTTATTCTTTTCCACATGTTTGTTCATGTGTCAGGGAAAAAAGAATTTCAAAGTAGGAAGTAAAAATCAGGTTATTTTTCACAAAAATAAGATTTTTGAGCTTCCTGCAATAAAGCAGCAGTGATCTCCACTGAGCTTGTGCTTTCCTACAGAAATTGCAAAAACACGGCAGGAATCACAAAGACATTTTAAATAAAGAGACATATAAAATACCTGTCAATCAGCAGAGAAGCTGACAGGTGACTGTGATCCCCAGGTAGCTCTTGATTATAGCTATTGCACTGGAGAGTCACACAGATACATCTGTACATGCACACAATATGTGGCTGTTAAAAAGAAACTTTACTACTTATCCTCACATACGTTATATAGATAGGGTGCATGTCTCAGTCTGCTCGGGCAGCCATAACAAAATAGCGTAGACTGGGGGCTTAAACAACAGAAAAAATTTATTTTCTCAAAGTTCCAGAGGCTGGAAGCCCAAGATCACGGTGCCAGCATGGTAGGGTTTTGGTGAAGGCTCTCTTCCTGGCCTACAGATGCCTGTCTTGTTCCTGTATCCTCACATGGCAAAGAGAGGAGGAGAGCTCACTCCTGTTTCTTCTTATGAAGGCATTAATCTCATCATGAGGGCCTTAATTAGTTATAACCCTAATTAGTTCCCAAAGCCCCTGTCTCCAAATACCATCACATTGGGGGTTAGGATTTCAGCATATGAATTTTGGGGAGACACAGACATTTAGTTCATAACAGTACATGCATGAATGTGTCTTCTAAATGGACTTATTTTATCATATTCAGTTAATATTATCTATCTTCATAAATATGTAATTTATTTCAATTCTGATTAAGTTTCTTCTTAAGGGGAACTAAACACTTATTACTCTAGTTGTTTGTGAACAAACATAAAAACTGGATCCACAGTAAGGAGACAGATTCTAATTCTAATGGAAGAAACTATTGTGCATATTTTGGCAGCTCCCAAAACATTATTTACAATAATTAAAGAATGACCATGGAGCATTTGGCAATTTAAAGTAAAATTAATAACAAAACAATAAAAATAGCTCTATTGAGAAATAAAAATTATTCTTTCTGGTGTTTCTTGAACACTATAAAGTTCAGTAACTTTTTTTCACTTTGTGGATATTGGTTTTTATCATCTGGATTTTTCACGTCTACTTATTCTATTTCTTATAAATTCCTTGGGCATGAGGATATTTTTGTTTTATCTATTTTGCTTACCTCTCCCCAAATCCAGTACTCTTTGGTGCATATATTCTGTTTTCAATAAAATCCAGTAACTAAAAATTATGTTTTTTAGCTAAATGCTCTTGCGACCAGGGCCTATGACAAGCAACATACGCAGGGGGGAAGATGCTGCACCCTCCACATAGAGAGGGCCGGGAGCTATAGCTGGAGGAAAGTTTAACTTTTGCTTTTGGATTTAAAAAAGGATGACAGTTCTCAGGAAAATAAAAATAACAGTAAATACCTGGGCTTATCATTCAGTACTTAGAAGGGGCTCAGAATTGTTAGTATTCCCTTTGCTGGATGGGGGAATATGAACACTGAAAACCAAGGAAATGGGGCTCTTTCCTCTGACCTTTTCTCCCTTCCTCTCTTCCTTCCTTCAAAAACATTTTATTGAGCACCTTGTGCCATACACCAAACCTACTAAAATGAACAAGATATGACCCTTGACCTCAAGGATCTGACAGTCTAGTGAAGAAGACACAATCAGGTCATTAGACTATGGTGTGACAACTATAATCGAGGTAATCGAGGGGTACTTTGGAAACACAGAGGATGGGACTTAATTCAGACTTGAAGAGTCACAGAAGACTCCTGTGAAGGAGGTGGTATCTAAGTTGAGCTGTGAATGACAAAAGTTTGAAGGTGGGATGGCAGTGGTGGAAGTGAGCATTAGTGGGTAGCCAGGCAGAGAAGCCTGTTAGGCTTTAAATGAAAAGGTCGAGATCCTCAAAAATTTATGCTGGGGCTTGCACAGTCTTTTACTTATAAATGACTCAAAACAGCCCCTCCGTAAAGTACAACTGCTGAAGCGCAGAGTTAACATCATCATTCTCCAGTCAAGCATCCTTGACATGTAGTCCTTCATAAATTATCAATGATCCAAACTCCATCCTCCTTATCGTGTCTCTTCATAACACTGTTTGGACAGTGTCTGAAATTATTTGCTTATTCTTCATACACAAGCACCGACAGAGATTTCGTCAGTTGTGGAATATAAGGCAAGACAACCACTAAGAGAAGACCGTGAAATATATTTCTACATCTACAGCTTAGCATAAAACGGGAACCTACTCTATTTTGGAATAGGACAGAATCTCCTTTCTTGCTATGTTTCTCATGTAGTATTATTATACTCTACTGTAGAAAAAAAAAGGAGGAAATCATTACTTTATATATATTTTTACATCCACCTGAAAATAGCAAAACTTCAAACTTCCAAAACATTACAGCTATGGTCTCAGAGCACAGTGTTTTCATTCTTCTGATAATAATTATGAGATTAAAATAGATCCCACGTCTTTATTTACTAATGTCAGCCTTGGTTAAAAATAAAGTGATATGGTAGAGTTTACCTTGGTTTTTAAAGAACAAGAGGACTATAAAGTACAATATACTTTTAACATTTGTCAACAAAAAATTATAGCTGTTTTCAAATGTATTCTGCGTCATAGATACTGTTTGTAGAGGTCTATTTTACATATTCAAAAAAATTCTTTCCTCTTTCTACATAATGATTCTACTGAAAGATGTCTATCATGCATCCAGAAAAGAGCACAAAAGATTTCTGATTGAGCTTTGTTCACAACGAATTAAGTGGGAGGTGATATGGGCCTAAAAGGACATGAAAGAGCCAGAACATGAATTCTGAAGTTGGTAGATTTTAATTCAAGTCTCAGTTCTTCCCTTAGTAACTTGTTCTCTGCTAGACAATAAGAATAATAATCATGGCCTACTAAAATGTTCTGAGGTCTGAGTCATTTGAAGGATGTAAAACATCGCAAATATATAATAATCAAGTATAATTATTAATAGTGATGTAATAGTGTTTTCCTAGCAAAATGAGGACAATGATTTTCATGAAATTCCCATAGAAAATCTATTGGGTAAGTTGGATACTGGAATGGAAAAGCCTATAGAAAAGGATTAGAGTAATTTAAATTGCAACACATAGTGAAATATCATAGGTAACCCAATGATGCTATAGATTTATTTTTCTACTAGATGGTAGAAGGTCCCACTTGGAAACACTTAATTTTTAATACACTACCAGTGGGACTCTCTGTCTAATAAATGCCCTGGGAGTAAAATGATTATTTCATGTAGTTCTTTGCAGTATTCGTCACCTTAAACAGTGTTTTTATTTATAAATTACACGTTTTCTCCCAAGAAGGAAAAAAATGAACATCTATTAATAGGATTATTCTTTGGGTTTTCTGAAATATAAGATTAATTGCTATGTACAATTACTCAAACAAACAAAAAGACATATTAGTGCATCTGTAAACCCCTACACAACATTAAGAAGCCATTATGAAATTGTATTTTCATCTTAAAAAAAAAAAATTTATGAAAGTATTCTCTCCACTTTTGTTTTACAGCCCTTAAAAACAAAGAGGTATATGAAAGACATTTTGATAACTGAAGAAAGAATCTAATCATATAATTGCAGTTGTGAAAAGACCAATTAGGTATATACATAACATACTTCTAGAAGGGGGCTGGAAGGGTGGATACCAGTTGTGGACAGCAATTTTTTTAAGTGAAGGGACAGTGACTTTCTTATTTTGGCTAGAATGCTAATATTTTATTTGAATCTTTAAAATAAGTATTCACATATTATTTGTGTTAAAAAAAAAAAATACAGAGAGGTGAATCATAGCAGGAGACATTTATTTCTACCTGTATTATCAGTGCTGCTTCCTGATAGTAACTGGACTTCTGTAGTGGCTATAAATGCTGTCTGCCAAATGCACATTAATCAAAATACAAATAACTGGTAAATGTAAGAAGTTCTTAATTGAATTATGTTTGAATTATCACACATTTTGGTAGAGGATAGAATAGGTGTGCTTGAATTCAAGCTCTCTGAAACAATACGGTGCAATGTGGTGCTTTGGGAGGGTCACTCCCAACAGGTTAATGTAACCAAGGCAGTTGTGATTTCTCTTACTGAGCTGCTGCACTGCACTAGAAATAACACTCACCTTTTTATACCTCTTTATTATATTTTTTAAACTGTTTTATTTGTCTCTGAAAAACCCAAAGAAGACAAAAACATTCAACTGTTTACTCAGTGAGTCAAGGCCAGTGCTCTTTAAAAAGTTGGCTGATCCCTGACCCCGTAATTACCTTACAACACTAAGCCCCAACAGAAGGCCTGTCAGCAGATTTTATTTATGACTCTTGAGGAGAAATCCTCCTGTTGTTTTCACTTCATACAGAAGATAAGTTTGCAAAAGGAAACATTTGGCAATATTTCAGATGCTTGCTGTCTGGTGGTGTTGATAATGCAATTCTTTTCTTTTTTTTTTTTATGGCAGCATTTTAACGCTGTCTCATTTGTGTAGACCATCATGCTCCATCCGACAGTATTTATCAACCAAACAGACATAAAGCATGCAATCACCTGAATTGTCTAAATTTTTCTCTTACTATAAGTTTAGCATCTGGCTACAAACTGATTCTTATGCTGAATTCTATTGTTGAAAGATGTCATGCGCCACTTGGCACACCTGCAAAATGTCTTTCATTCAAATAAAAGAAGGTCAACTGATTTGAATGAAGAACATTGGTAATTATAGGTAATTCACTAATATTTATCAAATGTTTTAAAGGGAATATCAAAGTATAATGCAAATAACTAATGTAGGTTTTACATGAGGTTTTTTTTTCTTTTTGCTAACAGTCAGATTCACATAATTCACCACAGCCCCCAAATAAAAATTCTGTTTGTGTCAGTCACATTTTATCTAAAATATCTCCCAAATAAAAATTCACCCAGAGAGATAAAGCCTACAGTCATTTTTTTTTCTTTCTAGTAGAAGAGAAATCAATGTGGTTTGATATCTCTAAATTGTGTTCTTGAGCATGTATGTGAACAGCATCCTAGAAATGATATAGGTTCTAAAGCTACTGTAAAGTCTATCAAAATTTTGCAATGCAACAGGTGAAAAGTCATCTGTGGAAATATTTGTGAAATAAACATGCTAGCTATTGTTTGGACTAACTCCCCGAAGCATCATCTTCCATAGCACAGCTGAGCAACATAACCAATACATGGTCTAAAATTACATACTTTGGAAACAGGCTACATCTATTGCTTATTTGCAAATGTAATGAAAGAAAGAGATTCAGGAGGGCACAGATAAAATAAAAATGCATTTACTCACTGTGTTAAAATTTGGAAAGAGCCCAACAGCAGAGCTACTGTCCACTGGAAAAGACATAAATGGTTTGATATCCAGTGAAGGCTGCATCATCAGGGTAGGTGTGCGCACAAGAGCAGGAAGGGTAGTAGTGTGGCATGTACTGCCTGCCAAGAACAAAACAAAAATGAATTCAATCTCTCGCTCACATTCATCTCCCTCCCAAACCTATGGTGTAAAAACAAGACTGCTAAGCTGCAACCTGTGAGCAAGAGAGTTACATTGGAAGTACACAAATGTCACAGGAGTAGTAAATATGACTAAAAAGGATCTTCCTCCTCGTTGTTCAAGACAGTGACAGTGAAGGCTTCTCTATGGCAAGGGCCAAGGTCTGCTCAGACTCAGCCGAGACACACAGAACACAGATCCTACTGGCAAGTGGGGCAGGATGAGAATGTCTCCTTGTTCAGCCCATTGCTGTTGCCTCTGACTAGCCAAAAATGCAGGAGAGAAGAGGGGAGGAGCTTCTCGAAGCCAGATGCTGTTTACTATTCAGAGTTACTGAATGGCTAGTAGGCATGTTTTATGCAAATTAGAGATAATTACAGGGTTTTTACAAGAGGAAGAATACTCGGACTCCTATAGTTACTGTCTGCTCTCAGGAAAGTTATGACTCAATTTGTTCCCTTAAAAAAAAAAACCCCAAACCCAAAAAATAAACAAACTGAAACGTATCTTTACTTTGAGGGAAATAGGTAGTCTAGACACTGGATAGTTAGACAGTCTAAAAGGGTTGATTATGGCCTGGCTGCGGACAGTATATTGGCTGGGACAGGGAGTAGTTGGAACAGGTACTCGAATTTTTGTCTTCAACTTTTATTTCCAATAAGCTTTGTATTATTTTAGCAACTATCCCATTTAACAGTTATATCAGCTGTCACCTCCTTTTAAACATCTGGTTTAATGAATGAGTAGGTGTAAAATGCTCTTCAGTAGTAATAAGCATTCTTCTTTAGCCTGTAGCTTCCAGGTAGTGCAGATAAGTAACTGCTGGTGCAGGTGGCTCTCTGGGAGACAGGCTCTGGCTTTTTTTTTTTTTTTTTTAAATATAACCACAGTATTGAGATATAATTCACATACCAGACAATTTACCCACTTAAAGTGTACAATTTAATGGGTTTTAACATATTCATAGAATTGTACCACCATCATCACAATCAATTTTGCATTTTCATGACCCCTAAAAGATACCCAGTACCCATTAGTGGGCACTCTCCATTTCCTCCCAACATCCCTAGCACCTGGCAACCACTAATCTATTTTCTGTTTCTATAGATTTGTCTGTTCTGGACATTTCATTTAAATGAAATCATACAATATGTCATTTTTTGTGTGTGGTTTTTTTCATTCGATATAATGCTTTCAAAGTTTATCCATGTTGTAGCATACATTAGAATTTTATTCATCTTTAAGGCTAAATAATATTTCTCTGTATGAATGTTCCACATTTTGCTCATCCATTCATCAGTTGATGGGCTTTTGGATTGTTTCCATTTTTTTGGCTATAACAAATAATGCTACTTTGAACATCTGTTTACAAGTTTTTGTGTGGACATATATTTCAGTTCTCTCAGTTATATACCTAGGAGTGAAATTTGGGGAATTGTTGAGTCATATGGTAACCATATGGTTTAAACTTTTGAGGAATTGCTAGACTCTTTTGAAAGGTGCTGAACCATTTTACATTACTACCAGCCGTATATGAGGGTTCCAATTTCTCCTGGCCTGCCTGCATAGAACCACACAATAATCATATGCCTAAAATTCCCTACTGATCTCAAGGAGAAATGAGCAGTATTAAAAAATGCTCCGAATATTAAAATTTCCACTGATCTCTTACACAGTGTCCCAGGATCATTAAAATTCCTAGTTCAATGATACTTTAAGTAATGAATTTTCTTAATAAGCCCTGAATCATATTTTAAATCATTCCAGAACATTATTGGTAACAGTGTTTAATTAACTATCATAGCTCATTTATATTGATCCTAAAAACAAAAACAAACAAACAAAAAAACAACAAAAAAAGAAGGGCACCTGAATATTTTATCTGTAATGGCATGTCTTCAGGTCAGCCCCATACTTTAGGGAATATAGAGCAGGACTCAGCAAAAAAAAAAAAAAAAAAAAAAAAAAAAAAAAAAAAAAAATCAGGTAGAAGTATAGATCTAACAGTAATTTTTTTTCTGATGCCCAAGAAAATACTCTGATCTGACCCTGGCATTCACATAACCACCCTGCATTTAATTACACATTACTCTTCTAATTAGGTAATGTTACATCTATTGCTAACTTCAGTGATTGTAGATCCAAAATGATGTATTTATATGAATACATCATATGTTGAAGAGGCACTTATTAAAATATTTATTTAAAAATATTTTAAATATTTTAAAAATACCTATTTTAAAATCTTTGCTTTAAAAATCTTAGCTAAATTGACAAAAATAGAGATATTTCTTATAATAGATCAATGGACTTTTATAATTTATTATTTCTATAATTATTAAAGCTAAACCACGAAAAGCACAAAGAGAATGAACAGAATCATTGTACCTAAAGCTTCCCGATGAACAAATTTGTAATTATTTTGCTATTGTGGGTCTCTCGAAGGAAGCAAACTTCTCTCTCTGCGCCCACAATGGTAGCTTCCCATAACACTGTGTAATACATGGCCCTGGAGGGCGAGCCGAGCGTCACTTTGTTACTCACAAACTCAAATCAAATAGAATGCAACAGGGAACTTGACAAACAGATTGCTCCATCAACAAAGGTCAGAATGCACAACGATCCCCCTTACCCATTCAAATCTCTATGCTAATAAAGACAAGGCTGGAGAACTACTTAGCTGCCACCATTCGTTAGCATAAAAACCTTAGCAGCTGTTTACCATTTCATTAGCATTTTAATGACAGACAATTTGCCATGTTAAACACAGATTGTTTTAAACTACTGGTAGATCTTCTGAATAAATATAAACTATGCTTTCATCAATTCCTTCACCTCCACCTTGCTATTTTCACTTTTTAAACCCGCTTTTTAATACTGCTTCACTAAGACTGATTGCTTCAAAGGAAGTTTTTGCAAATGGGAAATAAATGAGGGTAAAGTGCATTTTTTTGCACAGGTTGTTTCATGCTTTGATCCCTCTGTCACCTTATTCAAGATTTTGCTGCTGCTGGGAAGCCTCTCTCATCGTCTCTGGGTGCCTGAAAGTCAGTGGTAGTTACAAGCAGAAATTTGGCCAAAACGCATTGCACCCTGAAAGAAAGTGCTTATTTTTCTCTAAAAGTCAAGGACTTGCTAAGAAAAAAAAAGGGGGTTGAAAATATAACGAGCAGAAATTTCAATGAAAAGGGTGCACCCTTTTCATTGCTATTCTCATGGGACAGGACCAATCTTTGACTTTTGTTAAACTATTTGGCAATATTTCATAAAACATCTCCTATATGTAGCTCTGTTTTAGGGCATAGGCTATAATCTGGTATATATCATAATGAGTAAAGTTATAAAAGGGCTCTACCTTATTTGATAATAAGGCTTTTTATATCACTTAATGTGTGTGTGTGTTTGCGTGTGTAAATATATATCTCAAACTCCCTGTACTAAATGTAATATATACACACACACAAACACGTATACCCCAAAGATCTAAATCACTACTCTTACCATGGAAATTCCACGTGTCCATATACCCTCCCATAAGAATGCAATTAACCCTCTTCCATAAATTTCATTTAATGGTAAAATACAAGTTGTATTTATCTATGACTAAGAAGCCCATAATATGTGAAAGACAACTCACCACTAGGATTATAAAGAGAACTATCATTTTAGCCAACTGCCTCTGTAACATAATAGGTACCTTATTATGCTAATGAATTATGTCATAATCCATTACCATAAAACCTTATTTGAGGGCCAGATAACACTTGGAATTATTGTTTTAGTCTTTGACCTTTAGAAATATGATCTTGAAGGCCCATTTAAGTTATAGCTTTGAGGCTCCCTAGTGGTTCTTCTTTATGTACCATATCAGAATCCAACAAAACACCTCATTCTTTGAAGGGAGAATACAACAGAGTCACAGAAAATCTGTATGAAGAAGCATTTGCAGAATCAAATCAAATCTATATCTATTCTATATCCTGCAGAAGTAGTTTCTTCTTATAAGGTTATTATGAATGTTCCCTTTAGTGAATACTGAAATAAAACATTTAATATATTATAAAAATCTATTAGGAGGAGACAATATCAATTATAGAACTCCCAAAGATTTTTTTAAGGAAATTAAAATAAATGACATTTCAGATTTTCTGACAAACTCAGTTTTCTGTTTTTATTGCTTTCTCAGTTTTGTTGCCCCTTATACTGTGTATCTTTCCCCCTTACCAGGACAATTACCAATGTAGAACCTCCTCCACTTCTCTGAGCATGTCCATTCTTCCATCAGTCTGCTACATGAGGAACATAATTTATCAAGAGACCATTAAGCATTGCCACTAAAAGGTGACTATGTGAACAGGGGATGAGACCGATAAAGAATTTTGCTCCTGGAAAGGTCATATAATAACAAGAGATAAAATTTTTATAGATATACTATGTACCAGGCACTACCCTAAGCACATTACCTATGTGTGTACATATGTGTACACACATGTACGTGTACATACATAGATGTATAAGTATATACATCTGTATATACCCATTTACATACATACATATAAATATACATATAACTCATTTAATGCTTATAATAACCCCCAAAACAAGGTACTGTTATTAGCTCCATTTTACAGATGAGAGACTGAGGCACAGAGAGGTTAAGCCCAACTTCATTTAGCTCATACGTGGAAGAGTCAGGATTCAAACCCAAGCAATCTGACTTCTGAATTCTGCCTTTTACCATTATGGTATGGTCACCAAATTGTACAGCTGAAATAACTCCAGGTATATAGACACATTCTCCAGCTATAGATAGGAGCATTTTACCATCAAACTAAGAGATTTAAAATGTTGAACTTCCAAACAGGTATAGTTTACAGCTGGGAATTAGTTGAAACTTTTATTGGACCTTAATGTTGTACCTGATACTGAAATAAATAAAATATGTAAGACTTTTTAGTGTTCTATAAGACCTGCTTCTAGAATATATTTGTTTAAAAATAATCTCCTTTTAAATAATGGTATTATTTAGTTTAATAAATACTTATGAGGAACCAACAAGGCACAGTGCTGACAGCTGCAGAGATTACAAACTGAGTCAGAATTTATTTTACTTTTTAATAGAAGAAAATAATAACAACTACTACCATTTAATGATATTCTCCTGCATGCTAGGTACTGTGCTAAGTGATTGTGTCCCCTATTTTATTAAATTATAATACAACTCTATGAGGTTTGTATTATTATCTCCATTTTACAGATGATAAAGGTAAGGTTTAGAGAGATTAACATCACTCAGTATGTGGCAGGGCCTGGGTCTAAACACTTGTTTGTCTGACTCTAAAGCCCAGGCCATTATTCCATACAGTAGGTTATTCGTAGAATTGTTACATGAAAAAGAATCTGTCATCAAATACATTTAGAAAATGCTGGCTTCAACAAGGTTTAAAACGGTTCTTTTCTGTAGGACATTTCAGAGCTTTTAATACAGTAATGTGCTCTATGAACATCTAGGCACATTTAATTTCTTCCCTCAATTTTTTGAGCATGGAATCAAGCCTTTTTGACTCCCCACGGAGCTTCTGGGACAACCATGATACTGTGGCATGCTCTTCAGGCAACACTGTCCCACACATGTTAAAAGCACCAACTAAGCAGACAGACAGCTGACGACTCCTGTGTCTACTGCTTTCTTGTGTGAACTTGGACAAGTGATTTTACTTCATTATACCTCTATTTTTCTTTTCTATAAATTGGGGAAAATAAGAGTATCTATACCATAGGACTGGTAGGAGAAAGAATTGAGATTTTTCTATGCAAAGTGCTTCACCCTGTGCCTGACACACAGCCAGTGTCATATAAGCTTCAATTACTGTGGTTACTAACTACTGACAGAATGACATATCTCAGGAGAGCATAAATAGTTAAATCCATTAATACTTATCATAAAAGGCAGGATATGTCAGGGATCATATGTTATCAACAAAATGTTAAGGAGGTTCAAGAGAGAAATAAATTGCATCTGGTTAGGAGTTAGGTTCGTAAATGTTTCCATGGATGAGACATTTCTTAAGATAAACCTTGAGGAATGGTTATTGTTTGGAGAGGTGGATATGGGAAAATGGTGGAGGAAACTGCATAAGCAAAAAGCATAGAGAAAATGGAATGTATTTAAATGAGAAACATTTTAGGCTCTCACAGTAACTGAAGTTTATACAACACTGGTTGTGTGTCAGGTGAAGAATAAGGGAGGAGGGAGGGAGGTTTTGGTAATGGGCAACAATAATCAACTACATTGTATGTTGACAAAATAAAATTTTTTTAAAAATTTTAAAAAATAAAAAATAAAAAGAATACTTTTTACAGTATTCCTAGTGTTTCTGGATTAGAAGGTAAAACAATAAAGAGAAAAACTTTGTGACCTTGGAGTGAGCAAGGATTTCTTAAATAGAAAACAAAAGGTGCTAGCCATAAAAGAAAAAAATTGATGAATACACTCTATTAAGAACAAGAATGCAGAAATAACACACCATCAAGGGAATGAAAAGGCAATGCACAGAGTGGGAGATGATATTCATAGTGTATGTACTCATACATTTTGACAAAGGACTTGAATCTAGAATAAAGAACTCCTACAGATCACTAGAATAATGGGTAAAAGACTTGAATGGACACTTTACAAAAATGGATATTAAAATGGCCAATAAACAATACAGAAAGGTGCTTAACTTCTTTAGTCATTTGGGATATGAGAATTACAACTACCATGACACATCACTACACACCCACAAGAATGACTACGGTGAAGAAAGATGGAGATGATGAAGTGTTCATAAGAATATGGAGCAACTAGAACTCTATACTGAAATGAAAATTGTTACAGCAACATTGAAAATTTATTTGGCAATATCTGCTTAAGCTGAACACATTACCCTATGACCCAGCAATTCCACTTTTAGGTATTTAGGTACCTTATCTAAAGAAATACATGCTAGAATGCTCATAGCAATACTATTTATAACAGCCCAGAACTGGAAATTACCCAATTAACCCATCAACAGTAGAAAGAATAAATAATTTTGGTAACTTCACAGAAAAAACATTTACATGATGCAATATAGCAATGAGAACAAATGATATATAATTACATGCATCAACAAATAGACCTTGCAAACATAATGTTGAGAAAGAAAACTAAAATAAAGGAGTACAAACTATATGATATCATTTATAAAAATTACAAAAGCAGACAAACTAATCTATGCTGTTAGGATAGTGGCTGTCCATGTAGAAAGGGTAGAATGGAGTGGGAGGTGGAGTGACTACATGAGAAGGTCTTCCAGAGCGCGGCAAATGTTTTTTTGTTTGATCTGGGAGCCAATTACAGAGGTATGTTATACTTGTGTACATTCATTCAACTGTATACTCATGATATGTGCACTTTTATGTATGATAACATATAAATAGAAATTTTGAAATTTGTGGTCAATGCTATTAATTTTAACAAAATATTTTCACAAATATAGTCAAAATTCACCTATAAGAACATCTTCAAATTCCATCAAGTTTGTATAGTTTTAGGATGAATATGATGTTTTTTGAGTTCTTTTTTCCACTGACAGCTTGATTTTGCTCAAAACGATTTGTGAGCAAATAAAATTTCCTTTTAATACTGACACTTCCTCACTGAATTTAGGAAGCGGACAGAGGAGACTGATACAGAATCCAGCGATGCCAAAGAGAAAAATGTGTATCTAGAACTCTGAATCTATAAAATTTTAACAACTGGCAATTCTGTGCCTGAATATCCCTGAAGACAGCTAAGGGTTCCCTCCAAAGGGCTCCAACAGCAGCCGCCACAGCAGCAGTCTGGCAGAATGTTGCTTTTAAAAATAAATCCTTCTGAGCATCACATGGAAGTTTATAAGCAATAATGAAGTGCTGCATCAAAAAACAGCAATGAAGCCACATCATGACAGTTTTTAAGCCACAATATCCTTTGGGTTTTGTAGTAAAGTGCCAGCTTTTACACAAAATGATAACTCTTTTACTAAGATGCAATGGATGGCTTTTCAGATACTGTGTCAACGGAATACATGCAGCTGTGTGGTGATTCATTTATACCTGAATATCTTGTCCAAGTACTGAGTTTCTTATATTTAAGTGTTTTAAGAAATGGATAAGATTTATTTACTGTATAGTACAAACTATAGTTTGGTTAGGTATGTGACCTACTTCATTAGTTGCAATCTTTCTTTAAAGCAGCATTGCTTTACTGAGAGTTTCAGAATTTAAGTAAATTTAAATGGTTAAAACTGAATTTAAAATATTTCTGCTTTATTATAGTTTTTCAACTTGTAACTCATTAGTATTAAGCATAATCATGCAAGAAAGGAAACTCAAAGAAGGGAAAACTGGGTTCTAAAAATGCTTTCTCAAGTTTTTCAGAATAGTTTTTAATACACCTGACTTATCAAAAGGGAATGTCATGTGCTTAGTTCCTAAATTACTAAGTGTTTAGAGAAGCCAAAATTATCACCAGACAGGGCTTTACTAAAATTGTCTGAGGTCAAGAATGGTTTGGGAGGTCACAGGAGCCTGGCAAAATATTCTGGCAAAAAGACCGAGGGAGATGGTCCTGAGCTACATTTGCCCAGTGACTCTCGTCTATGGCATCAGGACCCTTCCATGAGGTCTGAAACCTCTTTCTGTTACAAACCAAGGAACCATGTGTTCTTCCTTTATAGCATACAAGGGACCTAATGGCAGTGTAGACTATGACTTATTTTAGAAAACTTCCTAAAATTACAGATTTTCTTGGGAAAGGAAACAACTATGTTTCTCAAGTAACTGAATATTTCTAGAGGAGTAATATTTCTTTTTTTTTTTTTGTCGTTTTTTCGTGACCGGCACTCAGCCAGTGAGTGCACCAGTCATTCTTATATAGGATCCGAACCCGCAGCGGGAGCGTTGCCACGCTCCCAGCGCAGCACTCTACCAAGTGCGCCACGGGATCGGCCCTAGAGGAGTAATATTTCTTAAAATTTTAGTGGTAAACATAATTTAGGAGTCGACGCTTCATTTCATATGAGAAAAATGGGATTTAGAAGTCTTAATTCACATGGTACTTGACTGATGATAGAACCAAAACTAGAGCTTGTTGCCCCAGGGACAGTTTCCAATATTTAAGTCTGTACAATCAAAGATGTACAAGAATCACATATGATAGCTGTTACCTTTGTTAAATTAAGTTTGACCTAAAGGTTTCTCAGGACATAGTGAACTATAACCTAACTTGATGTGTAAACAGTCTGTAACCTACTCTTGTAACAAGTAGCCAAGTCTTGGCCAATCACAGGTTCACATAAGGCAAATGCCCAGCTGTTTAACCAATCCAGCTGTTTCTGTACATCACTTCTGTTCTCTGTAAGTCACTTTCCTTTTACTGTTCATAAATGCTATCCAGCCCTGCAACAGTCCTGGAGTCTCCCTGAACCTATTTCTGGTTCTTGGGGCTTCCCAATTCAAGAATTGTTTTGTTCAATTAAATTCCGTTAAATTTAATTTGTCTAAAGCTTTTCTTTTAAAGCCCTCTTGAAAATTTAACTAGACTAGTATTTAGTATTTTCCTTTTTTATTTTTACTGAAATTCAAAAGAAACTATTCATTTTTTAAATGATTTTAACATTTTATTAATATGAATAATGGTAGAAAGAAATTCAATGAAAGAAAAGCCAGTGTGGCCAAGAGCCAACATTTCTTTCCAGTTTATAGAACAGTAGAAGATTGATTGCAACACCTCATTTTAAATAATTATTTTAATATTCCCAATGGGGAAAAAAGAGAACGACAAAGCCCATAATACTATGCGTTTAGCCATACTGTTTGGGTCAATATAACTAATTCAAATAGCCTCCTAGTAGGAGGCACACTCACATTTATGTTGGTTTTTATACTCAAATACTATCAGAATTGCAACAAAAATGCTATCTGAAAAGACACACTTTGACACATTTTTCCAGGCAATGGCAACTGACCTTCCATTTGAGCAGATCAAAGTAGCAGGTCCATTCAGACCTCTGGCTCTGTCTTTAGGCCTCTCCTCTGCCATTGGAACAAAGGGTGAGGCTGAAGGGACTGCAGGAAGCAATTCTGGAGGTCAGTGCACCCAGCTGCTGCTCTAAATTCTAGCTCCAGGACACAAAAGGTTTTGCTTCCTAGTTTCAGAGAATTTTAGTTCCTGCATTCAGTGTCTAGCTTGTTGTCATTTAAGAACTAAAAGGGGTGGGGGTGGGGGGGAAAGAATAGTGGTTTATGTAAATTATCTTTTTAAAAAGATACCCCCCACCCCCACTCCACAGGTTGCTCAGTTTAAAGAAACAGAGTTAATATTTGCTCTGCTTGGGCCCTCTACTCCCACCTTGGTAGAAAAAAAAAAAAAGCTTTTCCTTAGCTTAAATATTAACCAAACACTTCAAAGTTATTCAAAAGCTGTTACCCATGTTAATAATAAGAAAAAAAATAGACTCCCAGAAAGCACAACTTGGAAATAAACAGAAGCAGTTAAAAGTGCTGTAACCCTTTTCTGAGAATGTATCCCATTGCCACCATAATAATAATAATAAATACAATATAAAAATAATAATTACAGTATAAAATATAATAACTATACAGCATTCAGAAAAAATTCTGGTGGAGTATTACAATGATGGTGAACATGATAGAAGAGGTCATTCTTTGTCCTCTGTCAGCAAAGAAACTATTTTCACCCAGGAGCAATAGACATGGCCCACCTGGCTGCAGGGCTGTTGCTGGGCTAGCAGCATGAAACCCACTGTTCCACCCTATGGAAACTTGGTCTGGGACACATGATCTGGCCATGCAGAGATGGGTGAGCAGAGATTGTGAGTCATGGGGTGATATTGGGGCTAGGATGAAGAAAAGGGTGAGGGGGGATTTGGAGAGTTAAGGAAAAGTGGTAAGTTTGGCTTAGTTTTACAGACTAGACTAGACCTAGCACCAATTCCATATTTGGAATTTCCTAATATCTTGCTCCTAAAATGATTTTCTTCCTGTGTGTCTTTTCATTGTGTGGCAGAAATCTGAGTAAAATGAAGTAGAGCAGAGCAAAAACTACATGAACAGGAACAACCTAAGTTGTTAAGTAGGGCGTCTACTTCTTCAAACAACTGGGAGGCAATGTGATATATCACCCATATCCTGAGAAACATGGAATGCCCTGTGACACTGGGGATGCTTGTACTGTAGAGTCTTCAGTGAGTATTTAACAGATTGGGCCAATCCCTGGCCTGGCTTCTTAAAAATCTGCCATTGTCCTGACATCCTAGAAATTGATGCTACTTTTTTCAGTCATACAGGCAGTTTCTGGGGCACTAGTGATCTGCCAAACAGCATCAGATAAGGCCCTCCGATGAATACCCAAGGATTTTATGCCATGGAAGTGATTCACCATAAATGATTGCCCTTGTCCCTGTGCATCAAGTTTACTCTTGTAGTATACTGACTTTGAAGTTTTTATTTTACAATTCTCATATATATGAAGAATCTTCAAAATGTTCATGGGAAGATTTATATTATCTTTTAATTCTATTTTTCTATGAACTTTTTGAAGCACCGTTATATAAATTTAAGGTGTACGATGTGATGTTTTGATATACATATACATAGTGAAAAGATTACCACAGGTAAGCAATTTAAAATATCCATTATCTCACATAGTTACCTTTTTCTTTTTCTTTTGTGGTAAGAACACTTAAAATCTACTCTCAGATTCCAGTATACAATACAATATTAACTATCGTCCTCATGCTATATTTTATATCTTTAGATATATTCATTATTCATTCTACATAACTGCAACTTTGTATCCTTTGGCCACATCTCTCTATGCCTGCCTCACTTGTTCTAGGTACAGTATTTGATTTTTTTTTTTTTTAGATTCCACATATAAAAGAGATCATGCAGTATTTTTTTCTGTGTCTGGTATATTTTACTTAACAAGATGTCTCCCAGTTTTATTCATGTTGCTGCAAATGGCAGGCTCTTCTTTTTAGAAGGTGAATAATATTCCTCACGTGGAATTTCTTCTTGGTTTCCCTAATAATTCTCTCTTACTCCCTCAATGAACACCAAAAGTCAAAGCCACCATGATTTTTTAATAAGGAGTCCCATTGAAAGTAGAGAATTTAATCATAGATTTATTATGTTCTTTTTCAATGATCTGTTTTATATTGTAACAAAGGAATGGAAATATTTTCTTTTAGAACACTTGTTTTGAGTCTTGCTCTCTTCCTGAACATCAAACAGCCTTTTAAGCTCCCTTTTTAAAAAAGACACCAATGGAAAGTAAACAATTCATAAAAATGGACCTGGTGCTCAATGTATTTCATTTGACAAAACATGTTTCCCATTAAAGAAAATGTAAAAAAAATCCAAAATTGCACAACCTCTACATATTTCCAAACTTTGATCAACTTGTGTCTCTGTGTCTTTTTCTCTAACACCTCTTTTCTCTGTCATTCTCGTGTCCCTCTTTTTATCTCCCTAGTCTCCTTCTCTCTCACCCATCTGTCTTTTCTGCTTCTCTCATCTCTCCTGTCTCTCTCATGTCTCTGGCATCTCTCCATCTCTGTCTGTCTCTTTGTCTGTGTGTGTGCCTGTATGTCTGTCGGTCTCATCTCTGTCTCTTACCAAGATACTACCAGGGAAATAAAAAGCACTCATAAAATTTGTCATCTGCCTTGTTTTGCAGGTGCATTGTATTAATTTTGTTAATACAATATTTGCTTTTATAAATCAAAAGACGAATAGCAAGATTATTATCAGGACGAGTTTGACTCTGACAAGATGTAACAATTAAATTAGGCCAAATCTCTGGTTATGTTCCAAGTAGATATGTCAGTTGCAACAACTGAGGATTGTTTTTATAGATGCTCCCACAATGGTATTTGCTCTACTTGTGATAGAGTCAACAAGTCAGGACTTATTTAAATGCACCGTAGAACTTAAATACACCATAGAATTTGATGGTACATTTTTATAGAAATTCATCATCGTGTCCTCGGTTACACAAATACTATACTTTTTCACTGGAGAGCACAGGGTGATTTCACATATATTAAGGAGACTTTTTACATATATTTTGTATATAATAAATAGTCTTCTATTTATGTGCTCTTACATGGCTTATGATCATTCATTGTTTTTTCTGATGAAAAAAGTGATGCTCAGGGATAAATAATTCCATGACAAAGCAAACATACAAAATGAAGCCAATGATGGACCCAGCACTAGAAAAAAACTTCTTCCAAAATCAGGTGCTAGGTCAATTGTAATAACTACACCGAACAACATTGTCTGCTAAGAGTTCACACATCACGGAGTCTTAAGAACCTTGGAAAAATCAATGCACTTTGGCTTTAACCTACTCATTTTTTTGCAAGAACCCACTGAATCTTCACTATTTACACCTCTAATCCAGCTATGAAGAAGAATAAAAGAAGTAGAAGCTCTTTCAATATTTTCCAAACCACTTGAAATCCCACTGGGGACTAGGAGATAAAAACATCTTCCTAGTGCCAAGAGTTTCTCAGCCCTTTCCTGATAGTGACATTTATTCATGTTTCACTGATCTCAAAATTGAAATAAAAATGATTTCTTAGGTGGCAAAAAACAAAGTGATAACAGTAAAATAGGATTGAGAATTTCATAAATACCTGTTATATACATACAGCATACACCTACCCTTATAACAGACAATACTCCATCCTGAAGAGCTAAACTTACTGGTTTCCGGAGAGATTTCTATGCTCAAGGGTCTAAAAAACATGAAGCTGTCGAGTTTTAACTTGAACTAGATGGAATATTAAAACTTGAAACATGCCTATCATAAAAATCATGTGACAGGAGTGCAAATCACTCATGTCACTATATTTTATGACAAGCTTCCAGCCACTGTTCTGTCAAACTGAATGTGGACTCTTGGACATATACAATCATCAGCTTAATATATACTTTCTGAAGAGAAGAGAAAAAGGAGAGAGGGTTTTTAACATACTTGGACTAAACATGAATCACCTTTTTACCTAGTAGTTATTCTGGCGTAAACTTTCAAAGAAAAAAGAACAATAGCTCATAAAGAAAGAAAATGCAGGAAATCAGTCACATCTTCATTATATTTAGCGAAGTGACTCAATAGTACAATTTAAATACAAACAAGTTAGGAAAACCAAAATAATATTGGACAGGAGAGTCACAAAATTAGCAGATTCTGTTTGTCCTAATTTTGATATTTTTCTCTTTTTTTGAAATTGATTGAATTGTTTTATATTTTTATCACATACTTCCTGAAAAAGTTCCCTGAGGTGTAAATGCTGATCAGTCAGCAGTGCTTACCTTCGTTTTTAAGATTACAGTCCACAATCACTTCTGCATTTGAGCACTGTAAGAGGTCTTACATTTAGAGATAAATAATTCCATCATTTCAACCTGGTGCTCCTGTGAAATGTGGTGCTAGGAAACAGCCGGCAGGCAGTGCGTCTGAACAAATCATACGTCCTGTAATTGCCCGCTTAGCTCTAATTACTATTGAGGATAGTGTTTGCAACCTGATTCCAGGGAGAGGGCAGACTACCTTCTGACGACACCGAACCAAATATATCCTAAAAGACTGACAATTACTTTCTTTCATGTAATTTTCCTGAGTATCTCCCAGCTACTCAGAAACTACCACTCTGCCATGGTAAAAATGAAATCAAGAAATCTGACACCTTTCTCTCCTTCCCAATAAAGCAACTCAATCCTCTCAAAATATCTACTTACTATAAAAATTTGGAATTTTCACTATCACTTAGATTTCAAGGGATTGCTTTTTTTTTTTTTCCTAGGTGGGCAACTAAATCTTTATTTTGAGTTGCTTTTTATTTCAAAAAGAAATAGGTTTTCAAAATGAACTTTATTTACATTGTTAGTCCAGAATAATTCATTTGTATACCATTAGGCCTGAAATATTTGTTTCCTTTCCTGTCTATTTTTAGGTTTTAAATAAAGATTCGAAGCATATAATTCAAAAAGACTAAGGCGGATGACAATTTGATATTGATAACATTAATAGGAGTATTTATACATCTTAACTCAAAAACCTAATTTCAGTTATTTATTATGGTGAAAGTAATAGTTGTGTAGGCATGGAACTAAAATGATACAGTATTTACTCCCATATCTAAATAATTTCATTCTCCATCTAGTGGCATCTGACCGCATGATCAGAATAAAGCTCTTGACATTTCCATGTTACACAGTGTGGCTGCAACTTGTTGTTTTGCTTATATTAAACTGATTGTCATTGATACTGATGACTTAGCTTAGTGGGCATTTGACTGAGTGAAAGAAACTTGAAATGACTGATGTTTGCAAATGTCAGGAAGGATTATGCACCTTTGGTAATGCAATTTAGCACATTTGCTAACCACAGCCAACACTTATTTTAGTGATGTACAGAACAAATTATGCTTATCCAAATTCAGAGATTTAGTATATCTGCTTATGTCAGATTTGCATAGTAATTATTAGGGACAGGTAAAACCAAGTGAATCATTAGATGCACCAAACAAAATGGTAATTATAAAACCAGCCCTTAGAAATGGTGCATTTATCCAGGCCCATTGGATCTCAGCTAAATTACAAATAATAACAAAATAACACTTTAAACAGAACATAGTATGGTAGCTCTATACTTATTTTCCTCCAAATAACAATTGTGCACTTCTTGCTCATATAATATTTAGTTCTTCATGGTTAAAATAAAATTATATTCACTGCTGTGGTTTTCAGATTTTTGAAAAAAACTTTATATGTAATAGACCTTCCGTAAGAAACCTCTGCTCAGTGGAGATTACATTAATGCCTCCTTCAAAGTATTTTTCTTTCATGGAGCTAGACAAAATAATCCATTCTTTTTTTGCCTACCCTTAAATCATGACTGATTCTTGAAGTATTTTTCTAGAACATTTCCGGGTCTGGCACACTAATGCATTTTCAAGCGCTCAAGCTCTTTATGTGTACCTCTCATATATTCTTTGTTTATTTCAATAGTACACAAAGTGTGATCCCAGATTAGCAGCATCACATCACCTGAGAACTTGTTAGGAGAGCAGATTCCTAGGTCCCACCCCAGATCTTCAGAATCACAAACTCTGGGGGTGGGGCCTAGCAATCTGTGTTTTAACAAGTCCCCCAGGTGACCTGAAGCATGCTGTTTGAGAACCACTGGTCCATGGTGTGTGTATGCACTAAGAGCAGTAGAAGAATGGGATAAGAAACATTTAATCCTTTATGGGGGAAACTATGGGAGAGATAAAGACTCAGCAGTGAGGTGACATTTAAGGGTTGTCTAAAGGATGGGAACAGTTTAGATGTACATGAAGGAGCACCAGGCATGCCTTACTCCCACTAACTGGTCACCTCGAGTAAATGCATCCTGACCCTCTCTAAGACTTTGTCAATCACCTTGTTTCTTCAGTCATTTCATTCTTAAGGAAAACAGAAAACTTGTTTCATTACTGTTAGCTTCTCAGTCTACCAACTACTTTCCCTTAAATTTTAACTCTTTTAGAGAAGCCTTCACTTTCTTTTTTCACCTTTTTACTATCTCTTCACTTCATAAACCCTGTAATCTGGCTTCTGATTTCTCCAGCCTAATAAAACCGTGGTTTTGAAGGTCTTTATCAGTTCTCCTTGACCTTTGTACCATGGGTAGAAAACGATCCCGTGTCTAAATTGCTTCTTTTCCAAGCTCGACTTTAGTATTTGCAGCCACATACTGGACCCCTCCCACCTGTATCCCACTGGCACTTCAACTTCAACTTGCACAAAATTAAACTAGTCATCCCAGACTTCCTGCCCCCACTCCTTCTCTTTACTCCCCCAAAGACCTTCCTCCTCTGGTGTTGTTTATTACACTGCCTGGCACCATGAGTCCTCCAGTTATACAGACTCTAAAACCTGAAGATGTATTTGACTTTTCCTTCTTCTTTCCTGAATCAAGGTAGTTATCTTTATGACATCTGTCATCTCCTTCCCCTTTTCATACCCATTACCATTAACTTAATTTAGGTCCTCATTAGCTGTTCCCTAGCATAATCCTTTAATCATTATATTCCCCCTGTAGTCAACTGAATTCTTAAGATGAGTAGCTCAAATCAATCATTTTCCTATTCAAACGTCTTCCACGGCTCCCCTTAGTTTCAGCCTCTGAAATCCAATACACCTGTTCAAATCTCTATTCCACTACTTACCAGCTGGGCAACATTACATGAATTAATTGACTTGTTAAGCCCCAATTTTCTCAGCTGATTAGTAGGAACAAACCAGTAATCATATCTCCTGAGGAGACCTGGAGGGAATAATGCATGTAAGTTCTTACCACAGTGCCTAGAACATTGAAGGATTTTTTTTAGTAAATGATAAGCTTTATTATCATTACCAAAGCCATCTCTTTGGAATCCAGTTCCAGCACCTCAGTTCAGCATCCACCACCATTCTCAAACTTAACTGAAAACTGTTTTCTCATTTATGCTTTATAAGATTTGTTTGTTAAACTGAATTCTCCCTCAAGCACGAGACCCACATCTTATTTTTTCTTTCTGTCTCTGGCCCCTTAGGAAGCATCTTACACCTAGTAATTCCTTCAGAAATGTTCACTGCTTGAAGCACTAGATGGTTCTTGTATGTATACACTTTCTTAGTTCCTCTTTTAAAATAAATTATTTATTTTTTAATTGAAAAGTATTGTTTGTACATATTTACAGGGTGCAGAGTTATATTTTAATACATGTATACAATGTGTAATAATCAAATCAGGGTAGTTAGCAAATTTATCATTGCAAAAGTTTATCATTTCTTTATGATGAGAACATTTCTTAGTTCTATCATTTTGTTCATCTTGTCATGCCCCCCAGGATGCTTTTCACTTTCTGTCCCCTTTCAAATTCTCTCCATTTTCAAGGGGTATTTTAAATGCCATCTCTTCCAGGAGGCCCTCCCTCTTCTCTAAAAAGAAAGTATCTGGTTTTCCTCTGAACTTGCAATACATTCCATTTACATCTCTATTACAGTACTTAAAATATTCAATTGTGTATTATTTGTGCATGTGTCTTCCTTCCCAGTGAGCTCTAAGCTGTTCTGGGTTAGAGACTAGACTTCATTTACTGCTGTTTTCCTAGTGCCCTGCCCAGAGAAGGCATTCAATAAATGTATTGAATGAATGAATGAGGTAAATGGAATAGCATCTGTGTTTTTATTATAAGGACTGTGCTGATATTATTTGATTAAAGATTTTATTTCCCACTGATAATTATGATCATCTTTAGAGAGTACATGAATTGTGAAAATTACAGAAACAAGTTTAAGAGGACCCCTTATAAAAAGGGTGTGTTCCTAACCTTGGTTTTAAAGGTCGTATTCTAAAATTCAGAAGCATTTTCCATAGAAACAAAGTTATAAATGGCCATTGGAATACTGGGATAGTCCTCAAAAGCTTAATTAACCCACAGGATGGCTGTATTAGACAGAACATTACACTAGCAATAACACCTCAATGCTAACATTATTATAAGAAGTTTCAAAAAGCAGTCAATATTCTATGAGTGTTTATAAGGGGGATCAGTCTTCCTTACAAAACATAAAACCATGATTTTTAAAAAAAATATTTTAAGACATATTCAGAAAGCCATAACCAGAAGCCAATTTTCCTGTGTATTCAAATGGTTACTTTTCCTTGCCAGGATGAATGTGAGGTTAGAGAATCCATTTATAATTGTAGATATAAATTGTAAATTTAGAAAATGGAAGTCCTTAAATCAGAAATTATTTTCTTTTTACTTACAATTCTAATTTCAACTTCTTTGTCTCTATTTTGGATTAATTTTAAATTGACTATGACCTCTGTTGACAAACTTTTAGCTACATTCATGGGGCGGGGGTGCCTGTTATTTAAAGTAAATCTTGAGTGAGTAACTAATCCTTTCTTAATGGAAAAATGATGGTCTTTCCAATGATCTGAATTGCAATTTTGGATTTTCACAAATTTACTTACTTAAAGCAGGCACACCTATAAACAAGTTATATGTGAAAAAAAACATATTTTTGTTGTTACTTTTGCTTCATCATCACTAAGGTAAGACATTATGGTAAATTAAACATTGGGGTCCCTGGTCCTTAAGATGACTAGAAAACAAAAACAATACATCCAAAACAACTAGAGACTAATACAAAGACACATGAAATTTAGTATAAATTGCAGGCATAGATATAGAAGTAGTGCAGGACAGAATATAAACTTCACAGGGTGAGGGATCTTTGTTTTGTTCATTAATGTATCCTAAGCACCTGGCACCATGCCTTGCACGTATTATGAGCTCAACAAACAACTGTTGCACCAAAAGGAGAGACAAAAGTGGGTTAGAATGGCTGGGAAAGTTTCACTGTGAAGGCAGGACTTGAGCAAGACCTTAAAATAGTGATTCCTTGATCCTCCTTTAGCTCCCCACCTACATTCAGGCTATCAGCAAATCCTGCTGTTTCTACTTCCAAGACAGATTGCAAATCCTCCTGCTTTCCCTCGATGTCACTGCCACATTGTAGTCCAAGACACTAACATTTGTTTGGACTGCAGCTAACGACTCTTCACAGATATTTCTGGGACCACTCATGCTCTTCTGTACTTGGTTCTCCACACAGCAGCCAAGCAAACTGTGTAAATTACAAATCTGATCATGTCACTCCAGTGTAATGGCTTCCCACTGCATTTTGAATAAAATCAAACACCTCACCATGGTCTACAATTACCGCATGCTTAAGCCCCTGCTTACTTTCTAAACCTCACCTAGTACCAACTCCACACCCCACCAACCAAGATCTAAGCTTCCTTTCTCTTTCCCAGACATGTCAAATCCATTCCTATCTCAAGGCTTTTGCCTTTGCTCTTCCCTCAGCATGTAACCTTCTTCTCCTAATTCAGTTATCATATTCTCATGAGGCTTTCCCTCTATTACATTGCTCTGTTTTATTTACTCCACTGCACTTACTTGTCTCTAAAATTATCTTGTTTAATGTTTTTCCTTGTTCATTGCCTCCCCTCACTAGAAAATAACCTCCATGAAGACAATGACTATATTCTTGGTGTTCTATTCCCAGCTTCTAGAACAGTGCGAGGCCTACAGTAGGTACTCAATACATATTTTGAATGAATGAATGGTCATATTTCCCCAGCCTTTTCAAGTGTGAAGACACATATTTTTTAGCATCAAATGGTCTTAAGGACCTCTCACATATGACTAGTGTTATCTTTCCTTTAGTAGCCATTGATTATATTCAAAGCTATTGTGAAGTCATTTAAAGTAAATGTAAAGTAACAACATTTAAAGTAAAGAGGTATTTCATTATCATGGTAGGGCTGACATGCATTTGGCAAAAATATGTTGGGTATGTGTGAGACATGGTATTTATTCAATCTACCAGATACTTAGTGCACATCTCCATTTACAGGTATCCCAGGATCCTCAGGCCACAGATGTCAGGGAGCCACTTACTGATATGCAGATTTGACATGAGAAAACAGAAGGAATGGTAGCAGTCCTAGTTAGAGCTCTCTCAAGACAAAGATAATACAAAGCCTATCCTAAACTAAGGCTAAACTAACTTATTTTTTAAAATCATCTAACACCTAAAATAGAGTTTATTGGTCATCTTTACACATTTGTATAATAATGGCTAATACATAACATTTATTATGTGCCAACACTGTTCTAAGCACCTTATGTATATTAATTTACACAATCTTCAAATTAACATAGGGAAGAACTTGCCATGGCCTGCATTCTCTATATGAGGAAACAGGGCATATGAAGGTCACAAAGCAGGTAAGTGGTAGAGTGAGCTGGGGTTCAAACCCACAGTGCCTGGCTCTAGAGTCCATACTTTAACTACTCTGGTATGCTGGCTTGCTGATAAGAAGTTACCACTTTCACACTAATAGAATATCTCTTGCACTATCCACAGCATATAAGAAAAATTATATATCAGATGTCAATTACTCCTAAATATGCATATTTCACTCTCAAACATTCTCAGGTAGTGATTTCCTCATTACTGCTAAATAAAGATCTGAAATACTTAGTAGCAAGTGACTTTATGAAGCTGTTCTATGTCATGTGGGAAATCATGAGGAAAATCTAAATCAAATCCCAAATCTCACTGTGCTTTTAATATCACTGTGAAAACAGCATGATTTTCTAGGACACACTGTGAAGTCTGAGGTGATAAGATAGCATATCTTAAAATGACTTGAAACCAAAAATGGATTTGCAAGCATATTTCCAACTCTCCAAGAATTTCTATTTTGACAAGTTAGGCCATGGGGACACAGACCTCACCTTAATATAGAAGATCTTTAAGTGTGCAAACCATGGTGATTTCTGCACAGTATTGGGTTAGGCTGTTTTGTGAAGAAAGGTCAATATTAGCTTATAGCACCAAGACAGAATTCTAATAAGGTCCAAGTTGTTCTGTCATTCATGTGGCCCTTTAATTATTCCCCCTGTTATTCCCTACTTTTTAAAAAGATTAGTTAGCTACCTTGTGAAATGTGAATGAGTCAAAGTGGAGTTGAGTCTACTGAGCATAGTCCATGTTGTGCAACATGACCCCTGTGTAATAAATCTTTCAGGAAGCAGATTTTCTTTTCCAGATGGGGCCTGTCTTCCCTTTACTCATGTGAGACTTGGCAAATGGGACATTCTGAATCTGACAGGCCACTTTTCTCCTTGGCTGACAACTCTTTCACACAGATGTCAGCTGGAAACCTTTACTGGGGCACGTAGGGGATCAGAACTTTTGAATCACATCCAGCTAAGAGAGTCCATCATCCCTCAGCTCTTTGCCTGCCCCATCCCATCCCAACAGCAGCGCATCTCTCCTGCAAGTCAGCCAGCGCCAGTGAGATGACACAGAACATGGGAGAGTAACTGGCTGTCAACATCAAGCTGGTTTAGGGAGTTCCTTTGTGAGAAGTTCACTAAGGAAGAGAAATCTCTGCATCTATTCTTCTATAAAGATTTGGGAGGTTGGGAAGAAAGATGAAGGAATTTAGGGTGTTTTATCATAGTGTAGTAGCTTTAGAGCCAGACTCCAATCCAAATTTTGCTTCTGCCATTTGCTAGTGATGAGATGTTAGAGAATAGCTTACTCTCTGAGCCTCAGTTTTCTCATCAGAAATACCTGTCTTTTTTAGGTTTGGTAGGGGAAGAACAATATAAAACATATAAAATGCTTAGCACAGTGTCTGGCACAGTGTGTGCCTTCAATGAATGTTAGTTCTCTCTTTGTTTCTCTGATCCTGAAAAAGACCAGGTGTTTGGTGGTCCAAATTTAGAAATGCCTCTAATATCCTCAGCGTATTCAATTTTCATTGGCTTTAGCTTTGTTTTGGCTTTATGCCAGGGATTCTTAAATTAGGATCCATAGACACCCCCCCTCCAGGAACAGCATGCAAATATTTGCAACCATGCTCATTTTTCAAGGAGAGGAATCAGATTTAATCAATTCTCAAAGGATTCTGTGATTCAAAGAGATTAAAAATTTCTGCATATGTTTCTGAAAAGTTGCGGGCAAACTGAATATCTTTCTATAAATGAAATTTGATTTTTGATGTACTAGAAGAGCCTGTGAGTAAAAGGAACTCTATAATGAATCTTTCTGTAAAGTAAATACTTTATTTCATGAACTGCATATTTAATTCAAAGTTTTTCAGGTTTTACAAAAGATTCAGATTTTCACAGACCAGATTTTCTTGAAATAGAATACATAATATTTTATGCATAGTAGCTAACAGCCAGTAACAATTTAGAACATAGCCTGAGGGGTCACGTTCAAGTTCAATGTAAACTAAAAGAGAAGGAACTCCAGAAAGTCCCTGCTCTTAACTGGACAAAATCTTAGCTATCCTCTGCTCCAAACACTTCATTTTATGGATGAAGAAATCGAGGTTCTGAGAGGTTATGTGACTTGCCCAAGGTCATTACAATAGTTATGGACAATGAGGAATAGCAGCTGTAAAAATAATGACAGTGATTATGATGATGATGACAGCACTATGATCTATCGAGCACTTACTTGAGCTAAGCCTTTTAAAGATTTTAACCTCACGTACTTTCACTACAACCCTGGAGGAAGATTTTATTACCTCTATTCAGCAGATGAAGCTGCCCAAGGCTCCACAGCCAGTAAATGGACGACTCAGAACTCAAACCAAACCACAACTCAGAACAGTTTTAGCTCAAAAGACTATGTTCTTAAGCACTAACCTGCTTTCCAGAGCACAACAGAACAGAGTTACACGTTCTTGTGACATGGTCTTGAAATATAAATAACTAAGAGGTTAGTTAGATATATTTACAACCTTTAAGGTTTATTCATATACTCACATGGGGTTTTTAAAAATACAATATTAGGTAGTTTGTGCTAATGCTACACCCTCACGGATAAGTATTAGGAGTACAATTTCTAGAACAAATCCACCTTATCTCCTGCTTGCAGTATCACCATTAGACACAACCCTCTCTGGCCATGCCCCTCCTCAGTCTGCAGGCTAAGGGGTTTGGCTCGCATGAAGTCTATGCCCTCCCCACCTTCTCGAGCACAATCTGGGTACCTGGGATTCCATAAGTCCATGCTCTAATGGCCCTAGAACCACTTCCAAGGCTTGCATAGGTCTTTTTTCCAATCCATCCCCCTGAGGTAGACAACACCTGTGTGGCTTGAGAGTGGCCTCAGGATGACCGTTTTTAGGAAATGTGGATGGAGCATGGCAGTGGGGATTGGGGTGTCCACATTCTAGTAGTACAAGTCAGGGAGTGGGACACGAGCCACTTTGGGCTTCCATGTTCTGGCAAAGAACTTTGAGGTATTTAGAAATTTTAAAAGGATACCTGGCCTTCTCATATTTTTATGGATATGTATTTGTCAAAGTAGCAGGATAAGACATACTCTACTGAACAGCTTATTGGCTTAATTCTTAACTTGAAAATAGTTAGACATATGTGGGCCTCGATTTGTACTCTTGTCCCAGGACTCACAAATGGTATGGTAAGGCAGGGCAGGGCGGGCCCTCCCTCTTGGCTTTGTTGGTCCTCTGATACTTCTGTTATGGCTCCATACCTGCTTTGTTTTCTGTGTTTTTCACTCTATCTTTACTGGTGATGTGGTATGAAATCCATCTATCCGACTGGCATTTAATGATGTCTGACTATAAGCAACACACTGTAATAAGAGTTAGGGATACAACAATAGACAGGAAATCCTCAGCCCCTGCCCTCATAGAGCTAACTGCCTTGAGAATATAAGCCTACTTGAATATATAAGCATTTGAAAAACAGTGATAAGTGTGGTGATAGGAGTAATATTGGCCATGCTGAGGGAACGTAACTCTTTCACAGGTGTCCAGGAAGGCTTTCTTGAAAAAGTGAGGTCGAAACTGAAAACCTGGAGAGTCAGATTTACCTAGGCAAAAGAGAATGAAGCAGGAGAAGAGGAAAAGCTGTTCTAGTTATGTTTCAAGTAGAATTACACACAATGGCAGTCCTGGAGCCAGAGCAAACATGAGTTATGAACTGAAAGAATTTTAGTACTGACTAAAGTCCTGGGATGAAAAATGTTCCCAGAAAGGTAAGCTGGTACCAGAACAATGCAGGTTGTATAAGTCACGTTAATGTGTTTAGACTTGTCCTAAAGGTAGTACAGAGTCAAAGACAGTTTTTAAACAAGGGATGACATGATAGGACTTTCATGTTAGGAACATCAGTGATTGGAGAATGGATCGTGTGTCTGTGCAAGAGGAGCTCATGGGGAAGGAGTGGGTGAAACAGAGGCTGATGGAGCTAAAGAAGTCAATAGGAGGCATTATAGTAATCCACGTGAGAAATAATTTTGGCATGAACTGAAGGTTAGGCTGTGGTGAGAAAGAATACAAGACGAAAGAGGTAGAATCAATAGGACATCATAACTGATTGAATATGGGGGCTGATATGCAATGGACTACATACAGCAAAGCTCCCAGAGGAGCCAATCACAGAGGAAGAATTAGAGTCTTTTCTTAATCTCCAAAAATTTCACTTGAGCTATTAATACCACAAGGAAAATTTTAAGCAATAGAACTTAGACTTGGGTAAAAGGAATAGTATAATTTCAGTTTTTATTTTACCAGGCTGAGCACCATCTGATATGCTAGCAATCTTTTGTAATGCTTGCAGCTACCAGGAAAGCAACAACAACAACAAAATTAAACAATGGGTTCAGTTCTTCTTAAAAACAAACTTTTCAAAAGTAAAGTTTATCATTTTGCTCAATACTGATAAGAATTAGTTTATATTATTCATTAGCTATCTCACATGCAGTATAGTTAGTTCTTTATAAAAATCTAAAACGTAGGTCAAAAGTTAAATTTAAGAAAGTTCCTCTTAAACTTTTTAACAATTGTGCTATGTGAATTTTTGAAGTTAAAAAATAGAAATCAATACTATGTAAGGGAGAAACGAAAAATGGATGAAAAAACTTTCAAGGGCTTTATCGATATTTTAAGCAAGATCAGAGGGAAAAGGCAAGCCACGTGTCAGCAAGGCCAAGGTTACTCAGATCTAATGCCTCTGTGGCTTTGGATAAAATTCTTAATTTCTATATATTTCTGTTTCTTCATGAAAAGATAAAAAGAACTTAAAAAGTTCACCAAAATGCCACAGAAAATAAGTTTTATGATGGACTCTGACATTCACTTGATAAAAAGTATAGCATTATTATTAGATCTATCTTATTTTATCTTTACACAGAACTGTTTTCCTGTGAACCAAAAGGAATAATTTTTAAAATCACATATTTGTTGTAATGCCCTTTAAGATCCATAACACAGTCATTACCCAGGAGGAATGAGCAAATAAAAATTAACAAAATGTGGATGCTTTAATAGAAGTACTACCCATGTCTGCAATAATGGGTTGGAATCCTACACACAAACTGCATTTTACAGTGGGGCAAATATAGCTAAACAGAACCACAACTTTCTGTGGATAAAATATGAAAAAGAACTGATACTGGTCAGACAGGCAGCATTGTCCTTCCTCAGAACAATAAATGAGCTTAGTACAATAAAATGAACTTTTCTGTTTATCCTTCTCAAAATCGTTAGGAGTCATCTTCATGCAAATAAAGTAGAAAGTCCACGAAAGCAGAATCTAAACTATTTCTCTTTGGCTCTGAGCAAAGTATTTATCTGTTTCTTACTGAATAGGGAGCAGAGTGGGCTAAAAAATATCCCCGAGTAAATAATGGTAAAATCTGCTAGGTAACCACTACAATAATGAATATTGAAACACTTGCATTATAGTCAAATTAATTATAGCTACTTACAGAAAAAGACCATTAAAAGCCACAAAGCCTATAAACAAACTAGATGGAGCCCATAATCTAAAATCATACTTGTACACAGAGGAAATTATATTCTTCGCATGGCATAAATCACAAACATTTATAAGCACAGCTTATAGGTTCAGAAGAGTTAGGTAAGGAAGGAGGAATGTTAGGGGGGCAGGGTTTTATCCAAAGAGAGGAGCTCCTTGCTTTACTTACTCTCTCACTCCTTCCTCCTTGAACTTCTCTTCAGCCTGCCTTCTGGGATTTTTCTCTCTGCAGACCCTCTTCTGACCTCTCTGACCAAGTTGCTGTCTCTCTTTGAGACCTGCTCTTTCTCTCCTGGTTCTGGGTATCATTGATGTTCGTGTTTCAATGCTGGTCTTCTGCTGGTGGCCCTCCACCCCTGTCCCGGGGTGACCTCCCTGCCTCTCGGGGTCCTGTCTCTCTGTTAAAGTCTGCTACTCAAAGCTCAGGCCTCAGCTCTGTGTATCCAGATACTTGCTGGGTATTGCCAACTGGATGCCCCATAACCATGGCTAAAACCAAACTTATTTGGGCCGAGAGACTTTACTCTCAAATGTGACAGAATGAAATTATGCTTCCTGAAGGAATATCCTTGGATGATAAAAACCACGTTTAGAAGAGGAAGAGAGACAGTGCCAAGGAGTGAGAAAGGAGAAACGTTAACAAAATTTCTTATATAAAACATATTAAAATTAAAAAAAAAATTCTTATAAATCTTCAGTGTAATATCTAATCTCAGAATTAGATTTTTTTTGTAATAGACTTTATTTTTATAGCAGTTTTAGGTTTACAGAGAAATTGAGCAGAAAGTACAGACAGTTCCCATACTGTCCTCCCCCTGTCAACACAATTTCCCCTATTATTAACGTATTACATTACTGTGGTACATTTGTTACAACTGTGAATCAATATCGATGTATTATTATTAACTCAGTTTTGCATTAGATATCCCTCTTTGTGTTGTACAGTTCTGTGGGTTTCGACACATGCATACTGTCAGATATTTTAGCAATACTTACAAAGATCTGATTACAAATTAAATTTAACATTATTTGAACTTGAAGTTCAAATGAAGGATGGCCCTTTGCTTGGTTGGATTTGTTTTACCCCTCACCAAATGTTAAAGCCAAATTGAGAAACAGAAATACAAATGCTGTTTATTGGAATTCTTTTTGGCCTCTTAGCATTGCTCCTTTCCTGTGCAAAGTGGAAGCTTTCCAAGGCCACTTATCTGGGAGTGAGGCTCCATGTGGTAGCTGATTCTGCCCCCTTAACTGCAGAAAGCCAGACCCAGGGAGAGAATATCAAGAAAAAAAGAAAAGCAAAAGAGAGGAAAGGATTAACATATTTCTATGTGAAGAATAAGTGGTAATTAGTTATGCCAAAATGTTTTGGTGTCATTAAAATAAAAAAGACTTTTTTTTTAAAGGGGAGGTACTCGTGTTTTTAGCTTTTATTTTTGACCTAGTGCTGGTGTAACACCCACCAAATATTTTAGAAATGTGAAGTACTACAAGATTTTCATTGAAAATCTATTAGAATATCTTCATGGGTTCATTTTCCAAGCTAGAAGACAGTTTTTTGAATTAACACTGTTGGAATGAAAAAAAAAAGGAATTAAAAAAAATTAAGAAAACCTGTGAAATCTTTCTGATAACTTTAAGTATACAAATATCCATATTACAGGTGTATAGGAAGGGGAAGAGAAGGAAAAAGGCATTAAAAGCCTATCTAATGAAGTAATAGCTGAAAACTTCCCAAATATTGGGTGAGAGATGGTCTTACAGATCCAAGAAGCTCCAAGATCCCCAAACAAATTCAACCCAAAAAGGACCTCCCGAGACACATTGTAGTCACATTATCAAGTCAAAGACAAAGAAAGAATTCTAAAAATGGTAAGAGAAGAGTGTAAAATTACCTATAAGGGAATCCCCATCAGGCTAACAGCAGACTTCTCAATAGAAACCCTACAGCCTAGGATGACATATTCAAAGTGCTAAGAGAAAAAATTTGCCAACCAAGAACACTATATCCAGCAAAGCTTTCCTTTAGAAGTGAAGGAGAAATAGTATCCTTTCCAGACAAACAAAAGCTGCAGGAATTTACCACCACAAGACCAACCCTTCAACAAATCCTCAAGGGGGTCCTACATATGGAATCAAAAGAGAGACATATGTTAACATAAATACACAAGAGAATAAAAACCACTAATAGAACAGATACACAAATGAGAAAGAGAAAGAAAATGTATTTTATCACTACAAAAAAACACCCAACATCAAAGATAAACAATAAAAGGGAAAGACAGAAACATAAGAAATATAAAATAACCATAGAAAAAAAATTAATAAAATGGCAGGAATAAGGCAACAACTTTTGATAACAACCCTGAATGTAAATGGACTAAATTCCTCACTTAAAAGATACAGACTTGCTGAATGGATTAAAAAACTAGACCCAAGTATATGCTGCCTGCAAGAAACTTACTTCACCAATAAAGACATAAGACTAATAGTGAAGGGATGAAAAAGACATTCCATGCAAATTATGTTAAGTGAAATAAGCCAGGCACAGAAAGAGAAATACCACATGTCCTCACTCATAAGTGGGAGCTAAGGAAGGAAGGGAGGAAGGAAGGAGGGAGAGAAGGAAGGAAGGAAGAAAGAAACACCACAAAACATTGAATTTTTAGAAGAGAACAGACCTATAACTACTAGAGTGGGAAAGGGGGAGGGGAAGGGAGGTTAGAGAGTAATTGGGTAAGGTACACAAAGAGTAATTACGATTTGTAATGATGAACATGCTAATAATATTGATTTGATCATCGTATACTGTACACAAATACTGATAGTCAACTCTGTACTCCATAAATATGTATAATCAGTTATGTTTCAAGTAAAAAAAAAATTGAACCACATCACTCTTCTGCTTAAAATCCTTTTCTCCATTTATCCATTCAACACATATTTGCCTAGGGCCAGGCCATAGGAGCCAGATGTATTCCTGATGTTGGGAATGTGGCATGAAGAAGACAGACAATGGTCTCCATGTCCATGAGGCTTCACTTTCACCATGTCATTTACACTAATACGGCCTACGTGGTCCACCACGATGAGACCCCTGACTATCATCTGAGCTTCATTTCTCAACATCATCTGAACTTCATCTTTCCTGTCTTAAGCCCTGTCTTAAATATTGCCTCAGCAATACACATTTGTGTAGAGTTCAATGTATACATTGTGCTGTTTTACTTCTCTTTGGTTTTTCTCCTACTGACCCTTTGCTCTCCTGCCCCACTTTCATCGGCCTGTTTCTATTCATCTTTAAGAGAGGAAGTCTCTTTTTGACCCACTCAGGCTGGATTAAGTATCCTTTCAATGTGTTCCTATAATACCTATTTTCCACATCATCGTACCTACCACAGTGTACTGTAAGTATTTTTGTATATGAACACAGTCATTTTATGTATACCCAGTTCTGGATAAAACTTTGTTTAATGACCGCAAAACTTCAACATAATTCATATATTCAATATATTCTATAATTATTTCAGAGAAAATTGGTAGAAAGAGACACTAATAGTACAGAGAGTTGTTATTCAGGGCAGAGGCAGAGACAGGTGTTTGAATCCCAGCTCTAATTCCATATCCATCATGAGCTTAAAAAATGTAGGCAGTTCAACAAATATAGAATAAGTCTGTTTGTCTCATTCCAGTAATCTCTGCTGCACTGTTATGTTTGCATTCCTGATCAAGGTGTTAATCGTGTTGTGATAAAGGCTGGTCCCTAGAGAAGAGAGTTTGAGAAAAACCTCCTAACAGATGGCTTCAAGCATTCCTCCTGAAGGATCTAAGGAATTCAGGAGAACACTGTATATGAAAATATATTGAGGCAGTAGAAAGTAATCATTATCTGCAAATGAACATTTATGACATGGAGAAAAGCCCTATACCATTGGCTAATCAAGTAAAAGCTAAGAATTTCCATGAGGCTTTCAGAACATTCTATGAGTCAATAAGCAGGACACACAAGCCTTGCTGAGTTAAGGGATTTTTTTTTTTTTTTAAGGCCAAGACTAATGAGGAATAAACCAAAGCTATTTCCAGACAAGGGATCTTGGAATAAGTTTTTTCCCGTTTTACGCTACTTCTGGTTCTAATCGAATAAATAATACAAAGTTGATTGCATATCAGATATATAATCACATAGTGAAACATAAAGTTTTTCTAATAACATACGCCAAAAGGTACGCCATGAATATAATTCCTTTCTATCTGTAAGAACTATAACTGTAATTCTCTAATTATACAGAGCTGGCATCTACTTTAAATAGAAACTTTGCCCATGCATGTCAGTATATTTCCAGTAAAAAGTGTAGAAACTGGACCTCTTTTATAATTACTAATCTTGGGAAAAAAAATCACTTTAATTTAAGGGTTTATTAAAATCTTATAAGTTACATAACTTCTTATTCTTACCAAAAAATCTATAATCGCTTTTCATAAAAGTTTGGATAATTATGTCAGTATTTTTAATCAATTCCTAAGATGAATACTAGTTATGTTCACAGTAAGGAAAATAATAAATAAGATAATTGTTTGATAGTTTGTACTTACTGTCTTTATTAAAACAATGAAAATGGGTAAAGGGCATAAAGAAAAATCATGATTTGTAATAATGAATATGCTAATAATAACAAAAAAATAAAACAACTTGTGGCTATGAATAAATGTCAATGAGCTTGAATTTCTGTAAGTTTTCTTGGGTTGATATATTTAATTCACACAGTGTTTTAAAATTGACATATGTCCATTTTTCCCATTAAGGTTTTAAATAGTTTTTCTCTGCTTCAGCAATTACTCATTATTTAATTATATAATTATATGCTATTATTTTTGGCTAGACACCTTAGACATTAGGCACTTTCCTTAACTAGTGACAGTATTCTGAATGTGAGATGTATGTGCATATATGTGTGTATCATAGACATACTGATAGACTTTTCATGTAATACTTATATTTACATATGTTGCACATTTAAGTACCGTAGACTTTCATTCATAAGCTCTACTCAATTTACCAATTCATTCAAATATTTATTAAGATCTTCTATGAGCCAGGTCCTGTATTCATCCTGAGTATGACATGGTCCCCATTCTCAAGAAGCTAGTTGGGAAAATAAAACAAACATATGTGCAAGGGCAATGAGAAGGTAATGTGTAACTCTCCTTTCTGAGTGTGTACCGCAAGTTAAGCCGTATCTTAAAACTATAACAATTACATACAAAAAGGAACTAATGGAGTAGGTATATTCACCAAGCCCTCCCAAATCAAAACCATTAGGGAATGTGTGTGGTGTTTGTCCATGTGTATACAGTCACTTCAAGAACACCTATGAAGCATAGAAAGAATATAATTTTATGTTACAGTCCACCTCACCTATGCACATATTTATAGTTGCTCTGCCCAGATACTGAGAATTGTTTTGGATCAACTCAAGACATTAGTATTATTAATTCCCAATAACATGGTCAGAATTGACTAACCTCCATACCCAGTGGGAGGCAGTTCTTTTGCTTTGCAAAGTCATTAGACTCTGCTCTTGAAGCCTGAAGTCACACTGGTCCTTCACTGTTTGTTCAACTGATTACAGATCAGAGGTAGTGACATTTACACTGCTAATAAACTTTGCTTAAAGTGTGATAACTCTTGGTTTGGTGTACGTTCTTCTACCTGAGGAAAGCTAATTTGACCTCCTACATGAAAGTTTAACTAGAACTAATTATCCGAATAAGAATATTCCCTCACTTGTACACCCACAAATACAAATGCATATTAAATCTAGAAATGTATGAAATTCCCTGATTACTTATTCTGTATGAGAATCAGGACTGATGTGCAAAATAAATTAAAATATGTGTTGTTAATTTACCCTGACATACAATATTAAATTACCTGACAAATCTGGGCATTTTAGGAGAGTATCTCCCAGTTATTATGATTGACATAAGCCTATGTGACAATAACCTCTTATGCTGGGTTTATAGAACCAGACTAATGGAAAAATATGTATTTTGATGGAGATTAAATCCTGGCTAATGTGAAGACAAACTGAAGATCTATTAATTTGGCTTTTATATATTCCAAATTTCAAGCAGCTAAATCTTGTATTTTTAATGTTTCTTTTATCACAACTATTATCATACTTTGACTTTTATTGGCTTAGTGATGTGAGATTGCTCAGGATGTGAGGTTGCTTGGGATGGCAAAAGGCAAATATTAGAAAAAAAATTGATAAATGAAAGGGAGACCAGTGTTATGGACTGAATACTTGTGTGCCCCCAAATTCATATGCTGAAACCCTAACCCCCAGTGTGATGTATTTGGAGATAGGGCATGTGAGGAGATGATAAATGTTAAATAAGGCTGTAAGGGTGGGGCCCCAATCTGGTAGGGCTGGTGTCCTTATATGAAGAGGAAGAGATAGCAGAGTTCTCTCTTTCCAACATGTGAGGACACTGAGAAGGGGGCCATCTGTAAGCCAGAAGGACAGCCCTCACCAGAAACTAAATTGGCTGGAACCTTGATCTTGGACTTCTCAGTCTCCATAACTGTGAGAAATAAATTTCTTTTAAGCCAAGTCTATGGTATTTTGTTATGGCAGCCCAAGCAGACTAATATAACCTGTATCATGTTCACCTCTCATGTTGCCAATGTCACCCAAATAGCAGGGCCAACTGAGCCCTATCCAGCTGCCAGCTGGGTAGCAGTGTGGTCTGATAAATCACATGAGGGGCTGACAACTTGGAGTCGTGACCCAAAGAATGTGAGAATGTCCTAGGCAAGGTTAGCATGAATGGGATGCAGCATAAACTACTTTCCCTGGAACAAAACTTTCTAAGTTCAGCAGGTTACTGTAGATATCCTCAAGAAAACAAAACAAATAAAAAAAAATGAAAATAGATCAATAAAGGTACAGTCCCACATCTGTAAGTATGAATTGTTGCTGAAGGCTTGAAACTGAATCCATGCAGTGTAGATAGCAGAAAAATTCTGATTAACAAAATTATAGCTGAGCAAATGAAATAATTTCTGCATTAAAAATAGATAACATCGTTTACTTTGTATCTTTTATTTTTTACCAAAGCACCATTCCTTATAAATTAATATACCAAAGTTTCCTGAGCAAGAAAGGAAACTAGCTTAAGCTGTTAGATACAAAAGCAAGTATACTTTAAAAAATTACTTCTGAAGCTTATTTCTTTAGGATGAATATAAATCTTATTTCTTGGGAATTGTGATTTAATACACAAAGAGATAAACAAGTTTTTAAGTGCAAACATAAGCTTCCTAGGAAGGTCTATCCTAAGTCCTGAGTACGTCAAAAGTCGTAGTTGGTAAAATGTTTCTACTTACCTTCTCCTTTCACACTAATTATCTCCCAGATGATTTAATGAGAACATCATTTGGTACACATTTATTCCATGTGAGAACTACTCCAGGTGTTTATGGCAGGCACTGATGGTTGTCTTACCAATCTCCATGATATCAGAAGTATGAGCTCAGCAAATTGCTTCCCTGCTAAAGAAAACATTTCCCAGGTCTCTGGGGCCGCATGACTAGGTTCTGGCCAATGAGATATGAGTGCAAGAGACAACTTCCAGGTCATGCCCTTAGAAAAAAAGGTGTGTTTCCTCTAGATTTCTTCCTTCCAGTAGCCTGGAATTTGGAAGTGGTGGTGAGCTGAGCCTGCAAAAAATAGTATTGTGGACCAGAGGCACCTAAGAAACATGGTGAAGTAGCTTGGATGCCCAGTGAGCCATATTATTCCATACTATTTTTAGGTGAGATAGAAAACAAGGCTCTGTCTTGTGACAGCCACTGTATTCTTGAGCTCTTGTTACAGTAATCTACCCTGTATTTTCATTAATAAAAGAACTGTACATATATTACTACTCTAGTTTTACCAGAAAATTTAGGCTTAGAGAGATTAAAGAACTTCCTCATAATCACATAGGTAGTAAGTGGTAAGGCTTTGATTTCAATCAAGTGCTTTTTCCATTAGATCTTTTCTATACTAACAGAGAGAAAAGTACTAATTTATAGGAAATTAGTAACTATGCAGCTTTCTAAACCTGTATCTACTAATCTCATAGAATTATAAAAAGGATCCAATTTCCTTGGATTAGTATCAGTGCTAAAAACCCTTATTCTTTTAATAAGGAGCCTGACAATTGGTTACCAACTCTTCAGGGACCTATTCCTCATAAAATATTTTATTAGGAAAATTATGAAGAAAAGGTAAGCAGATTCTCCTGAACAGTGAAATGCAGGGCTAGTCAGGATGCTCTAACAATTTACAGAACAAGACACTGGAAAATTACAATAACTCAGAAACAGATCAGAGGGTTTTTTTGGTATATATCTTCTTCCCTAGTATTATCCTTAGGTACTCTTTTAGGTACTTCATGAAGATGTAGCAATGGAACAAACTAGACAAAGTTCTTGCACACATGGAGATTATACTCAAATGTATCTACGGTAGATAATGCCCCACACAAATTAACATAACAAGTTTTCAAGGTGTGCCAGTAATTTGTATTTTTAAAATATACTTTATAATTTGGAATAATTTTAAATTTACAGATAAATTACGAAGAGAATACAGAGAGTTCTCATATACTCCTCACTTTGTTTTCTTGAATGTTAACATCTTATATTACCATGGTACATTTATCAATATTAAAAAACCAATATTGCTTTTTAAAAATTGACAAATAAAAATTGTATATATTTATGGTGTACAACATGATATTTTGATATATTTATACACTGCACAATGGCTCAATTTAAAAAAAATAAAAAAATAAAGCAATGTTGGTACATTTCTATTAACTAAATTCCAGACTTTATTTGGATTTCACTAGCTTTTTTTCACTAATGTCCTTTTTCTTATTCAGCATTTACTCATCATGCTTCCTTAGTCTCCTGTAGTCTTTGACAGTTTTTCAGTCATTCCTTTTTTTCATCATGACCTGGAAAAGTTTGAGGAATCCTAGTCATGTATATTGTAAATGTCCCTCAATTTGAGTTTGTCTAATGTTTTCTTCATGGTTGGACTGGAGTTATGGGTTTTTTGAAAGACTACCACAGAAGTAAAGTGCCCGTTTCATCACATGACACTAAAAGGATAGATGAGAATAATATGACTTATCATCGGTGATGTTAAACCTGATCTGCAAGGATTCCTGGTCCCTTTTACTGGAGAATGGTATTTAGAAACCCTGATCTGGGCATTGGGTGTGCTCATTACTACTGGGATATCATGGTTTCCAGGCTCTACCAATGAGTAATGTGATTTTAAAAATTAAATAATTTTGAGTGTCTGAACTAATGCACTGCATAAGATTTCTATAAGTCTATATAAACATATAGTAAATTTATTTGGAAATACACACCCACACAAACTTAGAGGCCATAAAATAAAATTATGTTTAGAATGGTAAAATGAATTTTTTAAGTGCTACAACATTTCTGTCCTTTATATTGTAAGATGCTAGGTCTTAAGAAATTTACACATGAGCTCACATACTGTAGCATAAATGCTTTGTAAAAGGCTCCTTGAAAGAGAGAGGACATGATCTTCTTCATCCAGTCCTCCAGTCTGCTGCTTGGCACAGAGAAGTGGTGATAGACATTTTGAGTACTAGGGTCACACTTTAGGAATGGTAAAGTTTGAGCTAAAAAGACCTGGATTCCTTAATTACTTTGTGGAGCCATCAAACCAACCCTGTACTGCAGAACTTCAGAATTCTTTTCTGTGGGAGGAAAATAAACTGTCTGTTATAGCCAGTAGTATTAGGGTTCTGTTTCTGAGTCAAGTGTATTCCTAACTAATATAGTAAGTTGGGAGAAGAGGCAGAAGGAAATAACATTTATTGAGGACCTACAACATATCAAGCACCTTATATACTTTAGTTCATATAATCATCAAAACAACACTATGCTTATAGTTGAGAAAATTAAAGATTAGTGAGGCTAAGACTTTTGTTTGGGTTTACACAGCGCAGCATTGAAACTAAGCCAGAATTGAAACCAAACCCTGTTTTCTTATGACAGCATGCTAAAGTGTCTTGCATGTAATATAGAATAGGTACTCAGACCTATGTTGGTTACTAGCAATGGGTGCAAACACATACATTGCTATATCTTACTCAGTAAGAAATACGGAAAGATATCTAAATAAATAAAATGATACTATTTAAATACACAATAAAGTGGAAACATGCATCCATAGTTTGAGTCCTTCTACTTCTCTCCATGATCAGCACCTCAAACAGTAGAATTGGAAGCAGGGCCTCTTCAGGAGTGAAATCTCAGGACTTATTGCATTCAGTCCACATATAACTATAGGTTTTCTTTCTGGGATAGAATGGGAAACCATTGGAACCATCCCTCAAATCATCCATCAATCTATCCACCTAGTTATACATTCATATTGACTGAGCATCTACTATATGCCAAGCAACCTGCTATTTCTCATGTACACATTGTTGAATAAGACACAGTCTCTGTTCTCCAAAAGCTTATTAGTCTAGTGGGAGAGATAGAAAAATAAATAGGCAATTACAATAGAGCAGTGTTTCTCTACCTCTGAATTAACAACATTTGAACTGGATAATTCTGGGGCGGGGGAGGCCTCTACCACTAGATGCCAGCAGCACGCCAACCCCTTATTATAACCAAAAGTATCTTCACACATTGCCAAATGTTTCCTGGGGACAAAATTATTCTCCTACCACCTCCCACCTCACATGCCCTCCCACCCCGTTAAGAAATATTGTAATAGAGTATAAGGTACTATAAAACTATAAAAGATAGGCATCTAACAACAGGGGTCTAGGGTTAGGAAAGTTTTCTGGAGGAGGTAACTCCTTCACAGAGGCCCAAAAATTTCAGTAAAATTCAGCCAGATGAAGTAATTCAAAAGGTTTGTGGAAAAAGTGGAATTCAAAGATAATACAAATCTTTTAGTAAACTTTTTGAAGACACCTCATATGTGTATCAAGAAGGCCTCTGAGCATGTGCAAAAACTAAGAGTTTATAATGAGTACAACACAGCTGGGGGATTAAAGGTGGTTTAGTACGCATGGAGAGAGGACTTATACATGAGAGGGAAGTATGTAAAGGTACATGTGCCTACAGAGGAATGCAGGTATCTAATCGTAACAAGATAGGAGATTAATGTTCACAAAAAGGCAAGTCTGGGGAAGAAGTTGCTCAGTTCTGGATCTGTTGGGTGTAGATATCCAATAGAAAGTTAGATTTTTGTTTCTGAAGCATAGGGTCATAGCTCAGGCCAAAAAGATGAACACCACCTACTTTAAAAAGCCATACGTGTGGATGAAATTACCCAGGGAGAGTGTAGAGTTTGAAAGAGGAGCCGATGGACCTGACAGTGACATAGTGGACAGAGGTGAGGGAAAATCAGGACAATCCTGATGTCACAGATGGCAAATGAGGAGAGTTTCATAAATACGGCATAAAGGTCAAGTAAGATGAGGAGTTAGACATATCCGCCAGAGTTGGAAATTAGGAAGACATTGCTGGCCTTTGCCAGAGCCACCTTATTGGTGTGTTCCAGGTGGCAGCCAGCTTACCACGGGCTGGTGTGAATGGGATAGGGTCAAGGAGAGACACTTTTAAGAAATTTGTCAGAAAGTATTAAAACGATATAAAGATAGTGCTCATGGAAGTAACAAATGCCCAGAGTAAAAAAAAAAAAAATTAGTGTTAGTTCTGACTTCAGGTTAACTGTGGATACTGCTTATAGGCTGCTCTTGTTTCTGGTTCTCTGAGTCTGCTGGGTAGTTATATTAACCTACCTTATGAAATTTCTGAATGTAAGCAAAAATAGCTTTTTTTTTTTTTTTTGCCTTTTCTCAGTGTACCACATGATTCAGGGTGATTTATAGTACCTATTTGCTTGCCTATGGTGTATCTTCCAAATAAAGGATTAACTTTAATACCTGACTCATTCTGTGCTAACATTGTAGAGCTCCCTTTAAAAACAGAATGATTCCAACAGTTTAAAAAGCAAGAATTCAAAACAGTAAGCCATTTTACCAAGCTCTAAAAATATATTTTAAGTGTGTTTATGAAAATCTTCGTTTGAATTGAGAGGATTCAGTACGTGATCTAGAAGCCTTGGAGTAATTGTCTGATGGGAGATGAAAGCAGAAAAGAATGTTAGAGCCCCTCCTCCTCCTTCCTTCCCCTCATTTATTCAGTGATTTTTAGAGGAACCACTTCCCTCACTTCTTATAGTTCTTTCCCTTCCACTGCATAGCTACTGTTGTCACCTTCACTGTCTCTCCCATGGGCTTCTGCAATAGTCTCCTATCTGGTTTCCTTGCCTTTAATCTTTGCACTTGCCAAGCCTTTGCCATGCTGTGCTTTAGAATGATCATTTAAAAACACATCTATGAACAGTATATAAACTCTACTTAGAACCCTGTCATGGCTTCTCACAAAATCCAGACTCCTTATGTCATATAAGGTCTTCTCCACTTGTTCCAGCCATCCCTTGCATATTTCATCTTATACTTACATTCCAGCCATAAAGGACCTCTATTAGGTCCTGGAGCTTCATGTTCACTCACTCCTCCATGCCTGTGCTCTTATACCTTCCATCCCCTGTTCATCTGGAGAATGGCATTCAAACTCAGTTCAAACTTCTTCTCTGCAAAGTTTCTGCAAATCTCCTTTCCCCTCACCTGAACCCCGATAGGGCTGACCACTCATCTTCTGGTGCCTCCAACGTACCTTACATAAGTTTCTGTAATAGTCTTGAAACCACTTTCTTGCACGCATTGGTATTTACAGATGTTTTTTCTATGAAATTCTCCGTTCCTTGAAGACAAGGGATGCTTTTTATATTTTTATGTCTCACTAATACATGACACAGAGGAGCTCAGTAAATATCTGTCAATTCATATGTGCTTGGCATGTATCAGGAGCCCAGTAAATATCTGTTGAATCAATCTAGTCCAAGCCTCTATTATTACCAGTAAAGAAACAGGCCTAGAGAAGTTAAATGACATGCCTAAGATCACCCTTCTGATGAGTGGCAGTGTGAGGAATAGAAGCTTTAGATGTTGCTTGACTTTTAAACTAGAGCTCTTAGTGCTTTAGTGCTATCTATGTGATAGAAGGGCACCTAGCGCCCAGCTCTGTAGGTTGCTAACTTGGTTCAACAAAGTTTTAACATTAAATATTTAAGTAAATATTTGATGAGGAACTATTACTCCTTTTTGGCTGAGTAAAAATGGGCTAGATTATTTTAAAATAGTGTATTATTTGATTTCATTTTCACCTTCCTCCCTCCTCCCCACCCCTTCTACCCGGTTGACCTCACCAATTAGCATTTACATAGGTATTCTCAAAGGAGTTCAAAATCTCTAAGTATGTACCAGCTGAAAACAAACTAATGTGTTAATGCATTCTTGTTAGCAGAAGAAAAACCTGTCTCAGATTAAGAATCTACTCTATTTTATACTAAATAATCAATAATAGGCTAAAAATGTTTTAATGTGTTTGTCTTTACTCTTTAAAGATAAGAATAAAAAAGAGAGAGCAATAAACTCTAAGGCTTTCCTGGAATTGTGTGACCTAGTTGCCTTATATGAAGAGACTGTATCTTTGTATTACGTTACACTTTTTTTTAAATGACCACAAAGATAACTAGCTAGTCCTTTTCGTTCATGACCACAAATAAAACAGAACACTTAACTGGTGAATATGTTTTATTTGGGATGTTTCAACAGTTCTTAGTATATAACATTAATATGAAAAAGCCCTAAAGAGCCCATTAAGGCTCTGCACAACAAACTGCATTTTAATTATGCAGAGACTATGTGAGATGAAAGTCAATTTCTGCTGTGTAGGTAACATAAACAAAACTCTAACTTCACCAAAGAGCTGAAGCTTATAAGTAAGAGTTTTAAAATGTACATGTCCTACAGATGGCAGAACTTAACATCAGCCCCAAAAGCACGGGGAAAAGAAAAGATTTAAAAATTCCCTCTAAGCCCACGCTTCTTTCATGTCTTCTACTCAGAAGAGGATCAAGGGTACTAATGAATATTCAACTTCTATTTTCTTCTAATAATAAATCTCATTTTTAAATCTGTGAAGTGAAACCAACTTGCCCTGTGTTTAGAACCTCAAAAGATAAAGTGGTTTTTCATATTCCTTTAGGAGTTGGTGCTTGAATACAAAAAGACATAACATACTGAGGAAAGGTGAAAAGCTGAGTGCCACTTTGTCAATGCCAGATTCTAACCTCCAGTGGAAAGTAGAACATTTTGCGGGCCCTTCTCTCTGGATCAGCAAAACTTTGGATATAAAGAAATCTTGTTCTGCTTGGGCAAATTTTTATTTCAAAGAGGGGGAATGAACAAGGAAGATTATTTTTCTCATCTTTATATTGAACATCCTACAAGTTAAGACCCAGTCCTGCCATTCCTCATGCAAGCAGGGAGGTAGGGAGTGGCATTTGAGTTCTGTCACACTTACCCACCATGACTGCGAAAATCATTTTCCAACTTAGCCTCTTTCTCCTGGGATGGAGCCTGAACTATGAAAACTACTCATTTATCACATGCCACACCAGAGTGATCCTCTGAGAAGACATCCTGGGCTGGCATAATTTGCTTGACAGCCCTGAGGTCAACCTGCCTAGTGACTGAAGACTTTTTTTCTTTCCCATCTTCAAATGTTACAATGCACCGTCCTTTGTGTACATGGATGATGTTCCTGACCCACCATCAACGGTGGTAAATCTGAAAAGAAAAATGTGGTGATAAAGTACGTCTGAGCTTGAGGGCTATACACAGAAGGAAAATGTCACAAAATGACAAGAACTCTTGCAGAAATCTGCCCACCACCATAGATGGAGCTTTGCATTAGTCTGCATCTTAGGATTTCAGAAACTTGATCCCACCTGAACCCACACCTCCGGCCTCTCTGGTATTCTTCACACTCTGGTCTTAGTTTTCAGGCCAATTTCTATTATCTGGAACAATTTTGTATGTTGACTGGTACCCCATATATTTACAATGACAAAGAAGCATTAAATAGTAATCATACTCAAGCACCTTGGGGAAAATTAAGGAAAGTGTGTCAGCTTTGATTTTGAATTTTCTTGTTACTTGTCAGTTTGCCTCTCAGACTTAATACCAGAAGGGGATAAAAATCATCATTACTCTCTAGCTGCTCCATGGCATACATGAAATGAATAGGAGACTTAACTCTGGTCTAACTGGCTCAATTTCTGCCTGTATCAGCAGAGAGCCAGGGACTGAATGATCCAGCTTCCTGTCCGTTCTCCCATCAAATCCAAACCAGGTAGGGCTGCCCAGTCACACACATTCCAAAGAGAAAGGAGAACACCAAAGAAGAGAACAAAAGGCTGGGAAAAGGGAGAGCATGAATTTATTTTTAAAGTGGGCCAGCTGGGAAGCATTGTTAGCATTTCTTTAAGCCACAGCTCTTCCCTGTTTCCCAGAGAGGGGGAGAGAAATGGCATTTCTCTCTCAAGTAAAAGCCCAGATAACATGGCTATTTCCTATTTGTATATACCATTGACACTGAACCTAATATGTGAATATCTTACCAGATGGTTCTAGAATTTAGAAATAATTAACCAAGGCTATTCTACCTCACTAGCTCCATGGCTAGAAGGAAGAATGTCAATGAGACATCGTCAGTTTAATTAGCAGAATACAAGCAAGTTTGTGAAACTATCCCACCTTGGTAATAGAAACAGCATCTTATGGAAAGCTATGCAATGAGCCAATTTGAAAATAGGATGTTATTGTGATGTGAATAATTAGTGCTAGTCTGAAACCTATTGTTGATCTGCTGATTTTTCTTTTGTGAGGCAGATCTAAGTACAGACAGATATCCAATTTGGTATTCATTAAACTGTCACCACAGGACAAAAATTATAATGGGAAAAAACTTAGAATGGTATAGTGGAAAGTACATATTTAAAAAGGCCTGGGTTAACATCCCCGCTACTATGTACGGTCTGTGGTAACCCCAGAGGAGTCACCTAGCCTCTCTGATCCTCTGCTGCCACCTCCTGTAATGGGGAAACCATTATCTACATCAGTGGATGAGGCCCACTTTATAGGGTTATCAGGACTGAGCGAGAAGGGGCTTTACTCTCAGACCCTAGAGCCAGACCACTGAGGTTTGAACTCATATTCCACAACTTCTGAGACCTTAGGCAAGTAAGCAAACCTCTTTGTGTCTCACATCTCTCTTTTGTAAGAAGGGGATTATGTTAGAATTTGTTTCATAGGATTACATGAGAATGTAATGAGTACATGTGGTTTTTGCCCAGTGCCTGGCACCTGGTACTTTTACCTGTGCCATTTTACCTATTTTACCTGTGACTGTTGTTACTATTATTTTACCATCCAGAATATGGTAGTGTTCAATAAATACTGGTTTTATTTTTCCCTTTTATATTTCCTTTCTGCTCCCATTCTGAGAATTTAAGCTATTTAGTGCTACATAAATATTATTTGATCATTTCAGCTTTCCCTTTAGATAAATGTTTTACCTGACTTATATTTACTTATGGTGACTGGAGTAGCAACAGTCCTAGAAAGTTAAGGTTTAATGAGACCTCAGAGATTTTCTAATTATCCACTACTTGTTACAAAGATAAAGTATCTAAGTCCCAGAGTAGCTCATTCCCTCCAAGAAACTGTACGCATACACATACACACATTCAAACTCCTAGAAAATTTCTTTGTAATCATGGGAAATTTTTATGCCATTATTTTTTATTCTTTGTATTGTACATTTTCTATTCATTCCACAGAATTAAAAATGTTCCCTCAGTCCTTTCTATATTATCTGTATAGTGTGGTTTGAAAATAAAATCTTTTAGCTTCCCAGTGGTTCTTGGACTAAGGAATAATGGGAGTACTTTAATTAGAACATGTTTTACTTTGAGTACACTATATACTTTTTTGACTAGGAAAAATATAGACAGCAATTAAAGAGCTCAGGGGATGACTCCCAAGCACACAGTCAGAACCCAGTGGGAGGCAGGGATTGGCCTGGTTAATACTGCTTCTCTTAAAAGACTTTGTATAAGACTCATCCCTAAAAAGGGATACTCTGCTAGTGAAACTTTAACTTTAACTTAATCTCTTCCATGCAGGGCTAATTTAAAAGCACCTCAAGGCTTTTCTACCAAATGGTGACCTCAGCACCTGACGAGACTTTAGGGTGGAGAACAAAGCAACTGGCTCTTCTCTCTCTGCTTTAGCTTATTTTTTGCTGCTTACTTAACACTAAGACCTGGTTCTTTTTTGAGGGTTCACATAGATTCTTTTTTCTTCATAAATTGGATATGATGGAATTTGTGGGTTGTCCTCATTAATAGATAAACTGAGGCTCAGGCAGAGACTGATTTATGAATGTCAGAGTTGTGGGCTGAATCTCATCTCCCTCCAGGGTCCATTCCACAAGGTCACTTGGACCCCAGGGGGTCTTCTGCTCCAGTGATTCCAAGTATCAGCTAATGTTCTTTTTCCTTAGTGGAAAACAGGTCCAGAGCCTGCCCTATAGTCCATAATGAAAAAATGTAGTGGTGTTAGCAGCAAAATAATTAGGTATCTTGTGATTTACAAATTGGGCAGGAGCAATATCTTTTCAAAAATTAAACTACTGAAACCTGTGTATATTCCATTTGTGAAAAATAAACACTTATAAATCCCCTTAAAAGTAAGACAGACCTCAAGACTGCAGACTCTCCCTTTCCCTTTCTCTGCTATTCCTTCTTTTTTCATTATCTTTTATAAAACATGTCCATCTCTCATCAGTGGTGCAGCTGAGAGCTCTTTACACCCTCTTTCTCTGGATGTTCACACAGGCAAACATTAGTCTACTTGGAAAAATATTTTGTTTCTTTAAATAACTTAATGGCCATTTTTATTAACTCATAAGTATAGCACTGGTCATTGTAATTTAATAGTCTCAGTAAGCTGGATGGCTAAAACACACAAGTTGGTCATAATCACAACACAGGCTCTACATTTTTCATAGAATGCTTTCCTTTGGCAATAAGTACACCTCACTGAAAAAAAATACTGAGAATGAAAGCATGACATTGTGATTAATCTCATGTTATCTTTACCATAGTAGAACCGCACAGCAAATTCCACCCTATAAAGGTGGTAATATTTAGTGATTGGGAAAAAGAATACTGAAGAAAAGTATACTGTAAGATCTTTTGACAATATTTTTTACAGAAAAGAATATACTATAAAAACCCCTTTGGAATTATGTTCTGTTATCTCATGGTCCAGCTGGGATTGTTGCATTATGTTAACTATTAACAAGGTAAAAAAATTAAACTTAAAGTATGGTGGCTTTAATTGAAAGCTGTATGTCTAAACTGCTTATTGGAAGGTTTTTGGCAACTCTAATTATCAAATACTTTACTCCTCTGTGTCTTTTTTTTACTGATAGCAGGCCTTAATGGTTTCTCAGAAATCCCAACAACCTTATTTTAAACACATCATAAGTGAACACTGTGAATTTTCATATGGGAATACTGTCTGTTAAAACTTACTTGGGGACTCTGAAACCTAGGCTTGTTGCAGTGAGCTTTATTTATTCAGCCCATCATAAAAATTTACTGTTGGGAGGAAAACAAAGGAAATAACTTGTCTAGGACTCAATTAATCACCAAAATATCAATATCACCTTCAATTATGGTAAAAATGAATTACTTACTATCAATGGGAAGAAAACCTGATATGAAGCAAGAAACTTTTTTAAAAACTGTAATAAACACTGAAACATAAAAGAAAATAGCATTCAGAAATTACAGATGGAAAAAAATATTTAAATATTTGAAAAAAATACTACTCTATTAATTTGTATTTTGTTTGCTGAACATTTCAAATATTTTCCATTTAAATACCTTTTCTTTACCAAAAATTATTAGCAGCAATAGTATCTTTGAGAAAATTTATTTTTTAAAAAGCCATGGTGAATATATTTGATTAAGTTTCCATTTATATTTTCTGAAATACAATTTCAAATAAGAATTTTCATTAGGATTATTTTCTTAAATTTTTGAATGGAAAATATCCTCTCATTCACACAATGAGAGGATACAAATGTACGAGAATTTTGGGTAGTTTAATTTTTATGCATATATCCAAAAAGAACTGCTTAAACATTTGAAAGCACCCACAAAAGATAACATAGTTCTGAAGAAGTGCACAGAGATCCAAGTGTCAGGAAAGGCAATTCTGTCCTTGTGGTTATTAATAAGAGACTCACTTAACCTGTTTTACTAAAATGTCAACTGCTATCAACATTTTTAGAGAAAATTCCTACACCATCCTTTTACTCATTAAAATTGTAATTAGGTTGACCATGTAATTTATCATCCAAACCAGGACAGTTTAGGGAATGAAAAGGTATGCTATGAATATGCACAGACTGGGAAGGTCCCAGGCAAACCGAGTTAAATAGTCATGTTATTTACGGCCTTCTTCCTTCATAATCTTTCTGCTGTCAAGTTAAAAGAGCACACATGTGGTAGTCATCTTCTCCAAATTACAATATCTACTTCAAGGACATGTAAGTAATGATGGCAAAGGGAGTGGGGGAAGGAAAAACAACCAACCAGGCTTCTTTCAATCTTAAAAAAAGAAAAGAGGCAAAAAGGAAGAGAAGACCAAAAATAAAATAAAATCAGAAAGGAAAAAAGTAAAAAAAATTCAATCCACTTTCCCAATTATTTGCTTTGTGCTTGCTTTTGCTTTTCTTTTAGCTGTTAGCCTATTAGTATAGGTTAGTAATTTAATGTAGTGTATTATACTATAATTAGTAATATAATTAGCATATAATTAGTATAGATTTGTTTAGATTAATAATTTATTATTGTTATTAAGCAGCTCTAACTTTAGCTTAATTTGGCAGTCACACAAATAAATCTCATTAAATATTAGAATAAGCAGTGCTTAATTCCATCAAGTTTCATTAATAAACTATACATAAAGCTATTGCAAAGGATCCAGTGCTCTCAAATGGCAGCTATGCTAATTTAGTCATCATCAGCTTATCATCATACACTTTATAATACCTACTTTTTGGCGTATGTTACATCAAGGAAGAGACTGTTCACCACTACTGATTTCTAGTCTTCTTTGTGGCTGACTATATCTAAGCCCCAGTGTTCTTGGGGTAAGTCACAGAAAATAATACTCTAACCGATGACTTGAGCCAACGAATGGCACTTGGCCTAAGGTTGACTCAGTTACTAAAACTACTGTCACTGTTCTAAGCCCATTGTAAGCTGATGTTATTTTTGACATTAGTATTTTTGAAGCTAGTTCAGATAAAGAGGAGGTTCAATGCCAAAAAAATGCTTGTAAGTAGGACTCTCATCTCAGGGTGACAATATCTTATACAAATGACACACAGCCACTGTCACAGGTGATATAGGTGAACTCTTATTTTAAGTCAGAAATGAGTAGAAGACTTTGCAGATCTATGAAAATATGATAAAACAAATTTTATATACACATAAAATAAATGCCAATAAAAAACAGTCTGATTTTTATTTTCATTTAATTTAATATTACTCAATAGAGAACTTATTCTGAAAAAAAAGAAAACCGTCATTTAAAAAAATTTTAATAAAACCTGAAATTAGAAAGATTCAAAGGGAAAACCATCCTTTAGGTATCTGGTCTTTTTATTACTACCCCCAAAATGGAGAATTTGGCTTTCCCAAATGAAATGGCTTTCCTAGGCCTTCTTAATTTAAATCATTATGTCCCCGTGAAGGATACCATGGGTTGTCCAATAACTATGCCCATTTTCTTCTAATATTCCTCCTGGAAAGCTTAGAAACTACATTTCCTGTATGCTCTTGATGGTAGGGTTCCAGATATGATTTAGATTCCACCAATTAGGAATGTTAAATTAGGTCACATGGGCAGAGACTTGGGGCCTAAGGTGTAGGGCATTTATGCTTCCTAATTGTGGCAGCAACAATAGCTCCTTTAGCAGCCCAGTTCTATGGTAAGGCTTTAAAAGTCATATCTATAAACTCAAGCTAAAGGTTATTTGTTTTTCAGCCATCCCAAATATTCTAATAAATCCTTTATTATATGACTTTATATAATGTCATTTAATATATTTTAATAAGTCCCTTTCCCCCTTCTTATTGAATTAGCTAGTGTGAATTTGTTCTCTGCAGTTGAACCCTGACCAATGAAGTATCCCTTAGAGTGGGAACAAAAAATTACTAGTTTCCTTACTTAAAATTAAAAAAAAAAAAAAAAAAGTGAGCATAAATTTTTTCCAAGAGAGTTTTAGTTTCCCACCTTGACTTATCACTTATCTTTCTCCAATATTTTAGCAAATTTGTAGAATACCATACAACTCCCTCTCCTACTTCCATATACCTTCTTTTGCAGCTCTTAAAGAAAAAAAAAATGATTCAAGTTGATATGTTATAGAATGTTGACTTGGCCATTCTCCCAACCCCCCACTCCTACCCCAGAATGTGGGAATGTGGACCTTATGCATGTTTTAAAAACTTGAATATAGGCCATACCATTTCCCTGTACCTGAAGACTTAATTATGTTCTGATGTGAAAAAAGCTATAGTGGGGAAAACAAAATTTCCCCAAATTTATTTTTTCTTAAGAGGGACTGCAAGGTTCAGGTTGATATATGGAGTTTCTATGTAGGATAAACAATTAAATGAAAGACGTTAATGATTATGCAAGAAAGGTAAGAGACTGAAGATTCCACAATTCCCTTTGCACAATTATGGCTCTGAAGAGGAGACTTGAAATCTACTTTTTTACATGAACACTGAGAAGGGTTTGAAGTAGAAAATAATGGCAAGATCCTGGATCCAGGAATATATGCATTCATAACTTAATAGAAACCATCTAGAGAATCAGTATTTAAAAATCTCTTTCCAGAGCAAGCATTTTGTAAACAGTTTAGGAGTAGGTGCATGTAAAAATCTCAAGGAACTAGTTTGTCCTTTCTTCTAAGTTGTATGAACTAAATTCCTCAGAATATTTTACTGGATCTATTTATTAATATATGTACTAGTTTTCTATTACTGTACAACAAATTACCAAAATATTGCTGGTTTACAACAGCTAGTTACTTATTACCTCATGCTGCTGTAGGTCAGAAGTCTAATTAGGCTCGACTGGATTCTTTGCTGAGGATCTCATCAGGCCAAAATCAAGGTGCTGAATAGGCTGGACTCTTATATTGAGGTTCTTAGTTCTGCTCTCAGGAATCTTAATTCTTCCTTCTGAGTCATCCTTCCTTTTTCACAAATAGTAGTGTATGTCTGAAGCTGAGTAGTTTCACCAGCCTGATTTCTGCAAGTATAATTTTGGGGTCTAACAGCCTCCTTTCACTTTGTACTCTCTCTGTTCCTTTCAGTCCAAGCTGTCAGTGTTTCTGCTGATATAATTTTCTCAAGAAACCTGTGGATCTCTTGTGGATGACACAGAGATGCTGTCCATTAGACAGAGGCCATGTCCACAAATCTCTTAGAGATAACCCTTTCTCTATCTTTGGATCCTGTTGAGATGGCTGAGGGCAAAACTCTTAAGATTCATGGAAGCCCTCTAATTTAAGACAATTTATGAGACACTACCTTAATGTCTTATGGCCAAACACACTCTAATCATTTTATCTTTCAAAGGTTTCAGTAAAGAATTGTACAACCATATCCTTGGCTTCCCGCCCTTCCCCCATTCCACACACTCAGAAGCAATCTCTTAATTTTAGCATCTTTTGTTATCAAAATAGGCTGAGGATGGCCCAAATCATCAATCCCTAGTTCCTTTTTGTTTAATAATATAACTCAATTTATCTCTCTCCTCTCACATTTAACTCTAAGCAGCAAGAAGAAACAAACTACACTTTCAACATTTTGCTTGAAAATCTCCTTAGCTAGATATTCTAGTTCATCTTTCACAAGTTCTGTTTTCCACATAACCGAAAGAGAAAATTCCTCTAAGCTTTTTGCCACTATATAACAAGGATCTCCATTCTTTTAATTCCCAATATATGTTCCTCACTTCCTGCTGAGCCCCCACCACAGCGTCTTTAATGTCCATATTTCCACTAAGTCTGTTTTCAAGGCAATCTAGGATTTTTCTATCATGTACTCAAAATTCTTACAGCCACTTCCTGATTCCAGAGCCACTCCTACATTTTTAGTCATGTGTTATGGTAGTACACCAACCCTCGCTACCTAATCTATCTCTTCAGAAAAGTCCTACTTCCCTTGCTTGTTGTTGTTTTAATAGTCACAAATCTAGTTTTTATATTTGTAAGGTGGATTTTGTGCACCATCTTATCTTAAAAGGTACAGCAACACTTTAATACAGCTCAGTAATAACCAAAGTCTATGATGTGTATATGACTTGGACTACTTTTACAGATAAAATATACTACATTGCTACTTAAGTTTGGATGTGTGCGTAACTTATTTTGATGTCAATAACTGCATATGCAAAGTTAATCAGTTTCCTCCCAAAAGTTAGTAGCTTCACTCTTGCAATTATGCTTCCATTAGTTCTTCATGTTCCTTCCATCCATCTTTCCTGTAGTTACCCCATGTATTAGTTCATTTCTGTTGCTAATAATGGAATACCTGAAACAGAATGATTTATAAAGAAGTGAAATTTGTTTTTTACTGTCTAGAGGCTGGAAAGTCCAAAGACCAGGCAACACATCTGGTGAGGGCCTTTTTCTTGATGGTGATTTTCCACAGCAACACAGGGTGTCACATGGGGTGAATAAGCCAAAAAAGAGAGTGTTAATCTCCTCACTTGCTCTCCTTTTAAAGCCATCAGAACATGCCCATTACGCCATGAATAGATTAATCCATTTGCAAGGGCACAGTCCTCACAATCTAATTACATATTAAATGCCCCACCTTTCAAATACCAAAATTAGATTTCCCACCCACTTAACAGCTGAAATGGAGATTAAGTTTCAATGAGTTTTGGAGGGACATTCAATCCACAGAATTCCATCCCTGGTGCTCCAAAATTCATGTTCTTCATGCTATAAAAACACTCATTCCATCCCCAAAGTTTTAACTTGCTTTAACTCAAAGTCCAAAGTTCCATCTTTGAAATTAAAATGAGTTATTTACTTCTAAGATACAGTGGTGGGACAAGCACAGGGTACATTTTCCTGTTCAATTAGGGGGAAATAGGCCAAAAGAAAGAAGCAACCTGTCCTAAGCAAGTTCAAAACCCAGCAGGGCAGGCATTAAATGTGTAGAATAATTAATTAAATTAAAGCTGTAGAATAACATCTAGTATTCTCTGTACACTGGCATGGGAGATGGACCTCCAAGTCTTTGGGCAGCCCTGCTCCTATGGCTTTCCTGGGTTCAGCCCATGCTTAAGCTCTCCCAAGCTGGCATTACACTCTGGCAGTGCTACAATTCGGGGGTTTCTGTGGCTGTCTCACTTTCATGGCTCCACTGGGCCATGTTTCAGCTCAGCCTCCTCTAGTGAAAGCTCTCTGTGGTGACTCCACCCCTGCAACAGATCTCTTCCTGAGCTCCCAGGATTTTCCATACATCCTTTGGAATCTGAGTGCGATGCTTCCACAAGCTCCTGCATTCTGTGAGGCTGTAGACTTAACATCTTGTGGATGCTGCCAAGATTTCCAGCTTGTATATCCCAAAGCAGCAGGTCCAGCTGCACCTGGGACCATTTTTACCTATAGCTGGGGTAGCTGAGGAGTGCTGCAGTGGAATTCTGGGAGCAACACACCAAGGTGGCCTTGGGCAGCAAGCTTGTGTAGTATGCCTTCGGCACATTTCCCGAAGCCATTCTGTCTTCCTATGCCTCTGGGTCTGTGATGGGAGGAGCAGCCTTGAAAATCTCTGAAGCCTTTTCGGTCTTTTTTCCATTCTCTCGATAAACCCTTCCTTCTGTACTAGTCTCCTTAGCAAAGCATAGTTTGGCTACAATCCTGGTTTCCTTTCCCAAAGACATCTTTTCACTCTTTATGTGGCCAGGCTGAGAGTTTTCTTTTTTTTTTCACCCTCTGCTTCACTTTTAATTATAAATTTCAGCTTTATGTCATGTCTTTTCTGCCATAACTCAGTGTAGGCTGTTACAGGTATCCAGCTGAATGCTTTGCTGCTTATAAATTTCTTCTGCCAAATACTTTCATTCATAACTTTAAAGTTACATATTCCAGAAAGTCTTTGGGTATGAACAGAAGGCAGCCAAGTTCTTTGTGACTCTATAACAAGGGTGACTCTTGCTGCAATTTCCAGTAAGCTGTTTCTCATTTCCATCTGAGATCTCCTCAGAATGGCCTTTACTGTCCATATTTCTACCAACATTCTGGTCACCACCATTTAACCAGTCTCTAAGACATTCCAAACTTTCCCTGGTCTTCTTGTCCCCTAAACCCTCACCAGAATCTAGGCTTTCTCTTGTTTGATCCTCCAAATTCTTCCAGCATGTGCCTATCACCCAGTTCCAAAGCCATTTCTACATTTCCAGGCATTCTTAATTAGCAACACCCCACTTTTGATACCAATCTTCTGTATTAGTTCTCTTGCTTATAAGAGAATACTTGAAACTGAATGATTTATAAAGAAATGAAATTTATTTCTTACAGTTTGGAGGCTGGAAAGTCCAAAGTCCAGGCAACACATCTGCTGAGGGCCTTTCTCTTGGTGGTGACTCTCTGCATCAATGCAGAGTGTCACATGGGGAGAATGGGCTGAGAAAGAGAGAGCTAACCTCCTCACTTGCTCTCCTTTTAAAGCCATCAGAACCATGCCCATTACTCCATGAATAGACCAATCCACTCACAAGGGCACAATCCTCACAATCTAATCACCTTTTAAATGCTCCATCTTTCAATACCAAAATTGGATTTCCCACCCTCTTAACAGTTGAAATGGAGATTAAGTTTCAATGAGTTTTGGGGGGACATTCAATCAACAGCACTCCATCTGAGCTTATCACATAACTTATGCATAGACATCTTTGTGCCAATCATTCATGGGTCCTATATCCTATACCATCCTAATACCATCTATTTTGTATTTTAATTTGGCTTGGGAACATTAGAATTTTTCATGAGATAGATATGAAGAGTGATAATATTATTGCTCTATAGGTCTTTTTATTTCTTGGTTTGATTTCAAATGCTAAGTCAAAGAGTCTCAATGCAATAAATTCATCATACACAGAATTCTCTGAAAAGATTAATTTAACTTTCCACAATATGAAGAAATAAAAATCATCTTCACTAGAGCTCAAGATGTAAAAATCTCAGTTCAAAGAAAGAATCTTGAAAAAATTCTAAGTTAGCAAAAAGAAAGATTTATAATATAGTTGCCATGGTAACTGCAGTATACCCTGATGCAACCTAGTACATAGTTAAAGTGCCTTTGTATTAGACTCTTTGGGGGAAGATAAATTGAACAAATACAAAGTTTTGAGAACTCAAAAATATTACTAGTAAATTTTGAAATGCTTTCAAAAAGATATCCTAAAAATATAGCCAAACCTAAAATCCATTAAAATAAGCTTGTTTTCTTGATAGACCTGAGACTACTCCTCTGCCTTCTCTGCCATGTTTATTTGTGAAGCCCTAGTTCATGTGCTTTGTAGTCTGCATCCTACTCCACTGTGATGACAGATACCACCTTGGGTGGGGTATAAACTGGGGTTTTTCATGATTGATGCTAATAGTTATATTCTGGAGCTCATCACAGAGTTTCCCTTGTTCTATATTCTCCATCATAGCATGGTTTTAATGTGGTTTAGTCTCAAGTGTCCAAAATATGTCAGAAACTTTTTTTTCAATGAGTAAATGATATGATATATTTGAATATGTCAAAGGTAAAGTCGATTTACAATATACATAACCTGTAATATTCTAGAGTGTGTTTATTAAAAAACAAAACCTGGTATGTATGGGGTGAATGCGGATGTACACATGATGCATCAAAAGCATGAATAATGTATTATCCATTATCACAGCTTGAATTTGTATTCTAGAAATACTATAAAAATGTATAAGAAAACTTCATGGAATTAAGGCTGTTTTTGCATAAAACTTTCCAACATTCTGACATCTTCTAATACCTAGATGTTTAGCACTCTAAAAAATTAGCCTTAAAATTAGTGTTCATCCTTCAAAGAAGAGTTTACTAATTCTTATTGTATAGAAAACTTACTTTAAAAATAAAAATCATCTGTTGTAGTCATTCTTTTAATAAATTTGTGGGACATTTTGTTATAACTAATAGATTTTTATATTAAATACTTAGATGTTTACAATGAAAAGAAGAAAATAATCCCTAACTGAAGATACATATTGTGAAGAATATCACAACATGTAAGAAATCATGGTTTAATCTAAATATTGGGAAGGAATCACGGTTCAATCCATACATATAAACCACATTATTTGACATAAGGTAGAAAATAAACAAAGAAAAGAATGTTTGAATAATTGTATTATTAAACATTGTGTGTGTGTGTGTGTGTTGTGACAGATAACAGAACACCTTTGAAGGAATGGGTATGTATTTAGACTTTTCCAAGTAATAGATCGCATGTAAATTTTTCAACAGACTGCCTCACTGTTTTTTATACTTACATCTTCTACTAAGCTCTTGAGTAATCTAATTACTGGTACACTTGCTTGTGTTTCAAAAAAACTCCATTTTCTGGATTTAAGGGAAAGCTAGGGACTTGCTGAAAATTATGCTGTTTGAGTTTCAGAATCAGAAGATCAGACCCAGATCTTCTTATTCCAAAAACCAAGGGTTTATACAACTTATAATTTTATAACTTATTGTCAAGTACATGTTTATAAAAAGTATTTAAAATAAAGAAAATTAATAGAAACAAAGTGAGAACTCCTGATAAACTTATGCTACACACTGTCATATTAAAGAAAGAACAGTCAAATGTTTAGTTTTAATTGCCAAAATCTCTCAGTCATAGCTGAATGGGAGAAAACTTAAGAGAAACACTTTAATCTTCCTTACTAAATATTTCCCCCAAATAATTTAAAAATAGAAATATTTGCATAGTTTTATGTGAAACTATTTTCTCCTTGAACTTTTCATCTGTTAAAATATATCCATTAAAAGAGAGTCTATGTTATTTAAATGTTATGGAATTACAAAGCACTACAATGTTTTTCCCAAAGTGGGAACCCAATAAATGCTCTGTGTGACAAAAGCAGATCATGGGCATTTCTTAAACCACTAACAACTGTACCAGTAGTGACAAGATCAAACAAGGGATTGTGTAGAAGAGAAGAGGGAGAGCAAAGCAGTCTCTTGGAAATTCAAATACCATTCTGAAGACTAGTGGTAGCTAGGTTTGCAGGCCAAGTAAAAAACAGAACATGGGAGTATGTGATGGTGATTCAGGAAGAAATTCCTTCCATGGTGATGGGTAAAACCATTCTCCCAGCCTACTGGACTGTGAGGCAAAGTTGCTGGTTCTGGGTTGCTCTGCCCAGGTAGATTTTTCATGGTGCATGGACTGTAATAACCACTTTGAACATGCTACTATGAATATGAAAAACAAGGGAGGCATCAAGAACTGCATTTACTAATCTATATCTTGACCTCACATTTGTTGTGCTGCCTGTTTGTTGGTTTATTAGTAACCCTAAGTGAAAACAACTCTAAATAGAGTCTGAGACTTCATTTGTGCCAATCTTCCAGGTCTGACCAGATTTAGTGGTCCAGCTTAGTGTAAGGACAACCATCATTTTTCAGTGAACGTCTACATACATAAGGGTTATATAATAACAGATCCAATTTGAATTCTGACAATGGACTCAATAAATAAACTAACTCCAGCATATTCAGAACTAAAGATAACACTCAAAAACAACATGAAAATTTTAAAAATTATTATTTCAATGGGCAATTAAAGAAGGAGGTTTAGCATTTTGACTGAAAAACTACAAACATACATTGGATGCTGACAAGTTTGACAATAAAATGAATTACTTCTGCAGGCAAGTCAACCAGAGGAGCTCTAATAATATTTCTAACCAAAGGAGCATTGCATAGCTTCCTAAGGTAGTAACTCCAAATAAGAAAATACTTATCTAAATATGTAAGTCTGGATAAGTTATCATGTACCCATTTCTATATCTTTTGGGTCAAATAATTTCTCTCTCAAATCTCTGCACAGGTAGACTCCATTGTTTTGAAAGAATAATTGATGTAACTCCTTATTGCTGGTTCTACAGAGGGGCATAACTATTTAAGTTGCTTAACAGAATTAAAGTAACTGTCTTGCCTTTCTTGTTTTGTATGATGTCGTTTGTTTGCACATTAGTTTTAACTACTACATTGTGAGCCCTTTGAAGGCAAGAATCAATTCGGAATTATTTGTTTTTCTTCCTCTATTACAAAGCCATCACATGGTAAGTGCCTAACAAAAGCTCCAAGAATTATATCAGCCTAGTAGAAAGACCCACGTTCCATTTAGGAAAAACATTTCTGATTCCCACTTTCCTACATAATAACAGCACTTAGACCCTAAAGGAGAAGGAAAGGTGAAGTGCAGTTGAGTTTCTCAAAAGTTTATGAATATATGTGGATAGAAAAAGAAGGCAAGGTGAAAGTGACATTATAAACACACAGGCCATTTCATTCTTGTTTGAATGAAGTCATAACACATTTGGGTATCCTTGTCAGTATCATTTTCTTTGAATATAAAGGACAAAAACACATATACTTAAAAATCCTTGAAATGCATTAGAGACCCTGGTATATTTTTTCAGCAACATCTAGAACCTGCATTTAGGTTTGGGGATACTGTCAGCTCATTTAACAGCTTTATGCTGAGAAAGGAGAAGTAAGGGTCTTGGGCTGGGTGAAGCAAGATTAAGAAATTTTGAAGTTCACTAAGCAAATTCTGAAAATATCTCAAAGAAATAATAAAATATTCATTTTATGTATGAACCTCTTGGTTATAATCTATGATTGTCATTTTTATGCCTTATGAAACTGGATAACAAGCATAGAATAAACAATTTTTCTGACTTTTAACATAATAGCAACCGGGATATAAAGTTTCTAAATCTAAGTATGGTAACAGTTTTGCAGTTCTGTGTTGATGAATCTATTTTTTTGATAGCTCTGACTATATTTATAAGATAAACCTGATATACAAAACTAATCTTGCCTTGTGCTCAAGTAATTTGAAGAATGCTGCTCCACTTCCAACTCATATTCACCACTCAAATTTGGGACAGACTAATTTCTGAGTTACTCGAAATTATTATTGCAATACACCCATTACAAATATTCATTAGGGTCAATAGCTACAAGATCCCTTAAAGGAACCAACACAGCCAGCAACATTATTACATTAAAGTGTCATGGTCAAAAGAAAAGTTTGATTTTGAAGATTCGGATGTTTTGGCAGTTTTCCTGATAGAATACAGGATGCCCAGTTAGGTTTGAATTTCAGATAAACAATGAATCATTTTTTAGTTTTGTCAGGGCTTCCTGTCAAGATCGTGGAATAGATGGTCCCCAGCATCACTCTCTTCATAAATCAACCAACTTACAACTACTAAAAAGCAATGACAGCCGAACTGGGGCTGCTAGAGCTCAGGGGAAAAGGAGGAGAGACCTATGGAGTTCATGAAGGTGGGAGAAGCCACAATGAGAGAAAGAAAAAACCACTTCCACTGTTTCGTGCTGTGGCCACTTTAAGGCTGGAGCTGCTGAGCATATGGAGCAGGAGCTGGCCAAAGCTACAGCTGTGCCCTTTGGATGAAGTTGCTTGGAGATGGCAGGGGTGAAGAGGGCCTTAGTGGCCCTCAGGCCAGCAGTACCACCAACAGGGTTCCCATGGACCCACATAGGACTGAGGAGCCACAGCAACAGAAAAAAAGGAGCCACTCAGAGGTCAGTGAGTCATCACAAGGGACCGGAGTATGGTCTGTCCCATGGGAAGTGTTTGCAGCATGGGTGTTGGGGGAGATGGGCCCACTGGGGCAACACTGGGACACAGCAAGGACAGCTGATCTGCCCCCTAATCTGTGCAGGACCACTCAGAGGAGACTGGTCAAGGAATACAGAATTGTAAGGGGTGCAGTTTGATGAAAAGACTCAGGCCCAGAACAGTGTTTTTATATAATCCAGGTGTACCAGATTTCACCAGATCCAGAAGTACCTATAAAGTCAACCATTAAAACCTGAGCTGCACAAAAAGCCTTCCCTAGGGAATCATCAGCAAAGCAGCAATTTAACTCAACCACAGAGATTAAGTACTGGTCCCCACAGGAAGTTCCCCCATTTTAGAAGTAAGCAGAGGACAATAAATTAGTTCCAGTGCAGAGATTAAGTGGTGGGAACAGCAAATAATCCAACACAGGTCTGAAAGTAAAAACAAAGTACCCACAACCAGGGACAAAGGTTGATAACTAGTAAAGGTCTCATTTTACCAAAGAACACCTAGAACACCTAGAAGGACCAGAGGTCCCCTGTGCTACCAAGCCAGGAAGGAGGGAGGGCTGGGGCCTCAGCCATGCCCCCGACACCCACAACCAGTCTGGAAGATGGGGGCCAAGGGCCTTGGCCACACCCCCCTGACAAGTGCAACCACCTCAGCAATGACCACTGAGCAGTGAGCTGCTGCAGGAAATGCCCAGGCTCTCCCAAACTGGGGTGGTGGGGGGCCAAGGACCTCGTCCACACTCCCCACTGGCACAAGCAACCAGCCTAGAGGCGACCACCAAGCTTCAGCAAGAAGGGCCCAGGTTCCTGAGTTGGGGTGGTGGGGGATGAGGGCTATTGTCACACCCCCTTGACATCTGTGCCCAGCCTGGCAATGACCAATTCACCGCTGGAAGCCCACAGGTCTCCCCTGTGGGAATGTGGGGGTTGCCACAGGCCTCAGTCCCACCCCTCCTCCTTCCTCTTTCTTCCATCCCATTCCCTTCCCCTTTTCCTTCTCCCCCTCCCTCCCAACTGCTTTACAACATCATAGAAGGTAAAAAATAATATTAATAAAATTTAAAAAAAAGAAAAAGTTTTGGCTTTTAAACATCTTTCCTCCCAAATATGCCATTAGGACAATTTTTAAATTATTATCTGTTTCTCCTGTGAAAGCTGTGAGCTGCTGTACCTTTTACTATGACAAGCTCTGAAGAGTCAACAAAGAAGAGATAACAGGGGCAAGAAAAAATTATCTCTATTTTTACTACTTAGTCACTAACCTACTACATTTCTCATCACATTGATGATATGTACATAAAGTCTATAGCATCGAATAAAATAAAATGTCTCTTAGTAGCTGATATTACAAGAAAAAAGAAATATAAAAATAGAATGCTATATTAGGATTTACAAAGATATTTATGCAATACTCAATACTCAGAACTGTCTAGTAATAAAAGGTACAGACTATTTTTATTAGCTTATTTTAAGACACTGTACAATTATAGGTTCAGAGTCTCATTATCCAAAATACAACATGTATGCTTTCTTTTTAAAAAAATCTTAGAATAATTATCAAAATTATTCTCAGCAAATCACCTGACTGCCAAATTGGAATTGGACTTCTCAATATGTCAGAGTTTGTTTTTCTATTAGCCCATCTAGTTATAAATTACTTTCTACAGTGGTAACTACCCTGTAGTTTTTCAAGGAAAACATCATATGTACTGACAACAAATGAGTGTCTGGGAAATCAGAATAATTTTCCAATGGAGTAATATTATTTTAATGAAATTTTTGATAATTCAAATGTTATACTAGAGAACAAAATCCTGACTTTATAACATAAATTACATATTTGGAAAGTTCACGTATTGCCACAGGCATGTCTTAATCTAGCAACGACTCATTAAAGAAGTATATTTTAATATTTATTTTTCATTGATTAGTATTTTAAAAGCTCTTTATGTGCAAAGATACTAAAATTTTCCTTAAATACTTCTAAAGGTCAATGTAATTCCATAGGTATTTTCACACCAATTTGAAATTAAACAATGTGAATCTTACTATTTAATTTTCTTCCTTACAGATTTAGGTTGCCCTAAAATTGATTGGGCCTTAGCCAACAGTATTGCCAGGACAGAAAAGAGGAAGAGTATTGGTGCCGAAGTAAGACAAATGTGGATACAAGTCTGGCTCTGTTTTATTTGATTGGGACAGTCTTATCACATTAGTCTAACCAAGTCACAATTTCTTCACCTACAAAGTGAAGGTAATAATATTGCCTACTTTTATTGGGCTGTACTGAGAATCGAATGAGACAGCATACCTAAAGCCCTAAACACGGGGCTTAGCAGAGTGCACACACTCAATATATGTTAGCAGGTATTAGTACAATCTTCCAAGGCAGCCCAAAAGATTAGTTTCATCGTTGTTGGGGTCTGGTTCAGAGTATAAGCATTGGTAAAGCTTCGGTCTTTTAAAACAGGGTTTCTAGAATCTCATTTTTCAAAAGAAATTCTTTTCCGTCCCAACACCAAGGCAATGACTTAGGATCTTAGAACAATGTTATTTTATAACTCTCAGTGTATTATGGTAAAGACATAGCATAATCATACTGTACATTTTTTTAAAAAATTATTTTATTTATTTATTTTTTTAAAAACTTTTATTTTGTCGATATACATTGTGGCTGATTATTGCTCCCCATCACCAAAACCTCCCTCCCTTCTCCCTCCTCCCCTCCCCCCCAACAATGTCCTTTCTGTTTGCTTGTCGTATCAACTTCAAATAATTGTGGTTGTTATATCTTCTTCCCCCCCCCCCCGGTTTGTGTGTGTGTGTGTGTGTGTGTGTGTGTGTGAATTTATATATTAATTTTTAGCTCCCACCAATAAGTGAGAACATGTGGTATTTCTCTTTCTGTGCCTGACTTGTTTCACTTAATATAATTCTCTCAAGGTCCATCCATGTTGTTGCAAATGGCAGTATTTCATTCGTTTTTATAGCTGAGTAGTATTCCATTGTGTAGATGTACCACATTTTCCCTATCCACTCATCCGATGATGGGCATTTGGGCTGGTTCCAACTCTTGGCTACTGTAAAGAGTGCTGCGATAAACATTGGGAAACAGGTATACCTTCGACTTGATGATTTCCATTCCTCTGGGTATATTCCCAACAGTGGGATAGCTGGGTCGTATGGTAGATCTATCTGCAATTGTTTGAGGAACCTCCATACCATTTTCCATAGAGGCTGCACCATTTTGCAGTCCCACCAACAATGTATGAGAGTTCCTTTTTCTCCGCAGCCTCGCCAGCATTTATCGTTCAGAGTCTTTTGGATTTTAGCCATCCTAACTGGGGTTAGATGGTATCTCAATGTGGTTTTGATTTGCATTTCCCGGATGCTGAGTGATGTTGAGCATTTTTTCATATGTCTGTTGGCCATTTGTATATCTTCCTTAGAGAAATGCCTACTTAGCTCTTTTGCCCATTTTAAATCGGGTTGCTTGTTTTCTTCTTGTACAGTTGTTTGAGTTCCTTATATATTCTGGATATTAATCCTTTGTCAGATATATATTTTGCAAATATTTTCTCCCACTCTGTTGGTTGTCTTTTAACTCTGTTAATTGTTTCTTTTGCTGTGCAGAAGCTTTTTAGTTTGATATAATCCCATTTGTTTATTTTTCCTTTGGTTGCCCGTGCTTTTGGGGTCGTATTCATGAAGTCTGTGCCCAGTCCTATTTCCTGAAGTGTTTCTCCTATGTTTTCTTTAAGAAGTTTTATTGTTTCAGGGTGTATATTTAAATCCTTAATCCATTTTGAGTTGATTTTAGTATACGGCGAGAGGTACGGATCTAGTTTCATTCTCCTGCATATGGATATCCAGTTATCCCAGCACCATTTGCTGAAGAGGCAGTCCCTTCGCCACTGAATAGGCTTGGTGCCTTTGTCAAAGATCAGCTGACAGTAAGTGTGTGGGTTGATTTCTGGATTCTCTATTCTATTCCATTGGTCAGTGTGTCTGTTTTTATGCCAGTACCATACTGTTTTGGTTATTATAGCTTTGTAGTATAGCTTAAAGTCAGGTAGTGTTATGCCTCCAGCTTTATTTTTTTTGCTCAGCATTGCTTTGGCTATGCGTGGTCTTTTATTGTTCCATATAAATGTCTGGATAGTTCTTTCCATTTCTGAGAAAAATGTCTTTGGAATTTTGATGGGGATTGCATTGAATTTGTATATCAGTTCGGGTAGTATGGACATTTTCACTATGTTGATTCTTCCAATCCAAGGGCATGGGATATCTTTCCATCTTCTTGTATCCTCTCTAATTTCTCTCAGCAGTGGTTTGTAGTTCTCATTATAGAGATTTTTCACCTCCTTGGTTAACTCAATTCCTAAGTATTTTATTTTTTTCGTGGCTATTGTAAATGGGCAGGCTTTCTTGATTTCTCTTTCTGCATGTTCACTATTGGAGAAAAGAAATGCTACTGATTTTTGTGTGTTGATTTTGTATCCTGCTACTGTGCTGAAATCATTTATCAATTCCAGCAGTTTTTTTGTAGAGGTTTTAGGCTGTTCGATATATAGGATCATGTCATCTGCAAACAGGGACAGTTTGACTTCATCTTTTCCAATCTGGATGCCCTTTATTTCCTTCTCTTCTCTGATTGCTCTGGCTAGTACTTCCAACACTATGTTGAATAGGAGTGGTGAGAGTGGGCATCCTTGTCTAGTTCCTGTTCTTAAAGGAAAAGCTTTCAGCTTTTCCCCATTCAGGATGATATTGGCTGTGGGTTTGTCATAAATGGCTTTAATTATGTTGAGATACTTTCCCTCTATACCTAACTTATAGAGGGTCTTTGTCATGAATGAGTGCTGAACTTTATCAAATGCTTTTTCAGCATCTATAGAGATGATCATATGGTCCTTGTGTTTGAGTTTATTAATATGGTGTATCACATTTATTGATTTGCGTATGTTGAACAGAAAAGAAAAACGAGCTGGACTAGCTATTCTTATATCTGACAAAATAGACTTTAAACTAAAAACCATAAAAAGAGACAATGAGGGACACTACTTAATGATAAAAGGACTGATCCATCAAGAAGACATAACAATCATAAATATGTATGCACCCAATGTTGGAGCAGCCAGATTTATAAAACAAACTCTATTAGACCTAAAGAAGGAAATAGACACTAATACCATAATAGCAGGGGACCTGAACAACCCACTGTCAATATTAGACAGATCATCTAGGCAAAAAATCAGTAGAGAAACACAAGATCTAAACAAGACTCTAGACCAATTGGAATTGGCAGATATCTACAGAACATTCCACCCAACAACCTCAGAATATTCATTCTTCTCAGCAGCACATGGATCATTCTCCAGGATAGATCACATATTAGGTCACAAATCAAGTCTCAATAAATTCAAAAAAATTGCAATTATCCCATGTATCTTCTCAGACCACAATGGATTAAAACTAGAAATTAATAACAAATGAAACTCTGGAAACTATACAAACACATGGAAATTAAACAGCATTCTACTTAATGACATATGGGTCCAAGAAGAAATCAAGCAGGAAATCAAAAAATTTATTGAAACTAATGAAAACAATGATACATCATACCAAAACCTGTGGGATACTGCAAAAGCAGTATTGAGGGGAAAATTTATTGCATTAAATGCTCACTTCAGAAGAATAGAAAGATGGCAAGTGAACAACCTAACACTTCACCTTAAAGAACTAGAAAAACAAGAACAATCCAAACCTAAAGTTAGCAGACGGAAAGAAATCATTAAGATCAGAGCAGAACTGAATGAAATTGAAAACCAAAAAACAATTCAAAAGATCAACGAATCAAAAAGTTGGTTTTTTGAAAAGATAAATAAAATTGACAAACCATTAGCATGGCTAACAAAAAAAAGAAGAGAGAAGACTCAAATAACAAAAATTAGAAATGAAAAAGGCGATATTACAACTGATTCATCTGAAATACAAGGAATCATTCGAGACTACTATAAACAACTATACGCCAACAAATTTGAAAATCTGGAGGAAATGGATAAATTTCTGGACACACACAAGCTCCCAAAACGGAACCGTGAAGACGGAGAAAATTTGAACAGACCAATAACAATAAGGGAGATTGAAGCTGTTATCAGAAGGCTCCCAACAAAGAAAAGTCCAGGACCAGATGGATTCACAGCAGAATTTTACCAAACATTCAAACAGGAATTGACACCGATTCTTTGCAAACTATTCCAAAAGATTGAAACGGACGCAAATCTCCCAAACTCATTCTATGAAGCAAACATCATCCTGATACCAAAACCAGGTAAAGATATAACCAAAAAAGAAAACTACAGGCCAATATCCTTGATGAATATAGATGCAAAAATCCTCTGTAAATTACTAGCAAACAGAATACAGCAACACATACGTAAAATTATTCATCACGATCAAGTGGGATTCACCCCAGGGATACTGTACATTTTTATGGTACTTTATAATACTCAGCGTGCTAGCTCATACATTATTTCATGTGACTGTAGCAACAATTCCATAAGGCAGGCCTAGAAAATAGTGTATTCAGTTGACCCTTGATAAAAGCAGGTTGATGGTTAGCTACTCAAAAAATGAACAAACAAACAAACAAAAACCTAACAGGGCTGGCCACTGATGGAGCTAGGACTAGCTTCAGTTCTTTTTAGTCAGGTATTTCCTTAGTACACCTCCTCACCTGCTCATGATATAATTCCCTATTTATAGGGGAATAAAAAAAAATCTACATTCTTCATGAATACTTCTCCTATCATAGTTAATTTATTGCAAGTTAAATGCAAGTCTCCATTTAGAAAGTCTCTGTGTGGTAATTTGTGACCAGTTTTAAAGCCGTGTCCATTCTGAACACTTTGACTGAACTCATTCCCTCCTTCCCTAAGGACTGGCACTGCACTAGACACTGTGGGAGATACCAAGGCAAACTCACAGAGACTCTGCTTGTAATAAGTTTAAAACCCAACTGAAAAAACTGCCAAAGGCAAAAACAATTTTCATGTATTTATACCTGATGCTATATATATACTTGAAAAAAATTGTATATATACTTTTAAGGTATATACAGGGGAGACTATAGAAAAAAAGATGTAATTAAAAAAAATAGAGCCCTAAGAAAGGGCTAATGATGATTAGGAAAAAGGAGAAATTTCAAGGAGGGGAGGAAGTAAAAGGAAATGATAATAAAAATAATTTTGTCCCAATAAAAGTGTCCTATTATCTAGAACTTTGTAGTTAACTAATGAGAGATAACTGTAGATGGAAGCCAGAAATTCTGCCCACACTTTCTGCAATTTAAAAGCATTTATGTTGTTAATCATTTTTAAATCCCAATCATCATTAAAATCCAAATGCAAATAATATACCAGTAGGGCTTTATATCCAGAGAGGTTTTCCAAAGTAAATATTGTTGTATATTGTAAATGTTCGTAAACTATATTACAAGACATACAGATTTTAATTTGTTGCAAAGTAAAATAACAAGACTGTTTTTGAGGAAACTTCCTTGTGCACTTATAAATACTATCCATGTCGAAGTGGTTTCTGGAGGGAATATCTCAAACTATATTTCCAAAGAGTACTATAACATTTAAAATTGTAAAATGTCACTGTGCCTACACACGTCTTTTAACTGAATCCCAAAACATTTTATATTCAATAGCACAAGGGAATAGTAAGTATATTCTTTTCAAGAAAGGTACATACATAATTGTGGAGTAATTTGTTTCCCACATTGCATATTTTAAGAAGTACTCACATGATGTTATTTTGTTTCTGGCTCCATATCTATTGGAACAGTATATCCTATATTTTTAATATAAAAAATTCTCTCTTCCATTCTCAGGGATTTTGATGCCTAATAGAAGCATGTTTAAAACACACAGGATGATTTTCAAAAATGTACAGCAATGTATTTTGTCATGTTAAATGTTAAAAACAGATCTTTTATAAAGATATTTTAATTTTACCATATACCATTTTACTTACCACTTTAAGACTAACTAGAAACATTTTATGATTTTTCTTTTGGTGATATTTACTTTCTGATTAAAATAGGACAGCAAGACACGCTGCTTCCTGTGTTATTTCGTCTATGTCATACACTCTGGTTTATAAACTAACCCAAATTATCTAACTTGAAGAGTCACTTTCTAAATATGAAAAAAAAAAATAAAAATTTTACTAGAATCACCAAGTATTATTAAAGCAACATTTTTTGAAAATGGAAGAGATCGAGACATGAGATTTGAAGTGTGTTTATGGACAGTCAGTTTTGAAGGTGGGACCTCAATGCAGTCATTCATGTTGGATCATCAAAGTGAATACCATAGTGAATACCAGTAACAAACAGTGAGTCACATCAAAGTGAATACTAAAGTGAATACCAATAACAAACAGGGTGACAGCAGGTCCCAATGCTTATAGTGTGCAGTGGCAGGCATGGTCAGGAATCATTATCCCTCAAGACAAATTTATTTTCATTAATTATCAAATGAGTTTAAATAATTACAGGGGGATGAAATAGCCATTACTAATTTATGTCCTTATTCTCAAGTGAATGAACTGGTTGTAGCTATCAAACATTAATAATATTAGAGGCTTGAAGTTTCTAGTGTCCCCAAATCAAGGCAGCGACACAAAGAGTAAGCCAACTTTCCCTCTTCTCCACAGAAATTTTAGCCTGAGACCTATGAAATCTTCCAAAGAGAACATTCATATCCAGGTGAGGAGGGCTTTTCAGTACCTGATTCTGAAAATGTATTCTGAACTGATTTTAAAACCACCTTTGGAAAGTAAGGATTCATTATCTTCAAAATTTGAGTACAGATTATTATTATTTTTGTAGTAGCATTAAGAAGTATAAGCAGTAGCTGGCAGTCAACAAATTTCTAGAAATAAACTAACCATATCTGTTAACATTTATACAAAATTATCTCTGACATGCTTAATGCATGTCAACAATGCATGACATGCTTTTCAACTAGCAGAAAACATGTTTTTGTTAGCTGCACAGTATATAGGTTGAGACTGGAATTTGTGGTTGAATTTAAAAAGGATCCCCTTTGTTCAGAGAAAAAAAAATAAAAAAGGTTAAAAGTGCCCTGTGACACTAAACACTTCCTTAAAAGATGTCTAGAGTTTAGGGCTGATTAACATCACATACTGACATTTTTAAAGGCCCTTCTCATTACTGTAGAGGTGGACAGTAGAGTGTCTGTGTTTCATCAGCACAGGGAAATCACAGACATCCTTAAAATGCCTCATTAGACATCTGACAGTACGGTACTGCCTTCAGAAAGCACAGTGTCTGCTTTCTGACTCTTCACATATTTCTCTTCTTTTGCTCTGGGAAAAACACTTAACCTTTATGTTTTGGAAGCTATGGTAATCTAGAGTTTTCCAAACTCTAGACTCTAGATTTAGGGAGATTTACTGAGTGTGTATAAAACATGCAAACAATTAAAAATGTAATGGCTACATGTCATTCTGGTTTTCCTTATTCTATTTTTAAAAGTTTCCTTGCCAAAATATATTATATCATAAAAATAATTGAAGTTTCTCACTACAAAAGCAGTACAGCTTTATCACGGAAATTTTGAAAATATAGCAAATAATAAAAAGAAAAATAAAATCTATAGTCTCATTGCTTGTGGATAACTACTCATGAAATTTAGGTATTGGTCACATTTTCCTAATTTCCATATATTACAGACCATGTGAAATCTGGGTGATCTGAATGAGAATTTCTCATAGTAAGAGCACTCCGGGAGGGCACACGCCTGGGAGAGAATGTGACACGGTATCTCCTAGTTCTTGGATCTGCCTCACTCTGGGTTCTGTGGCTGTTTCTCCAATACCTCCTACCATTTGCTTATATAGATTTACTGACCCTGATTATTTGGTTATATCTGGACCTGATTTCTGGCTTGTCCAAGAATAAGGATATGGGCATGATGATGTCACAGCAGATGTGTGTATAGTGTGTTTTAGGCCAGTACACGGTGGATACAAACAAGCCTGTTTGGGCAGGCCAGTTAGCTCAGCTGGTTAGAACACAGCCTTGTAACACCAAGGTCATGGGTTTGGATCCCCGTACCAGCCAGCCACCAAAAAAACAAAGCAAAACAAGACAAACAAGCCTGTTTGAGACTCAGAAGTTTGTAAAGCTACACGACCACGCCAGTTGTCGGGCTCTTTTACCTGCCTGTAATCCTGCCAACTGGGCCAATTGTCGAATTAGGGCTGGGTCTGGAGCTCACAGACCTCTCAAGCCCATTCACAGACTGTGTCACAAACCCTTCACATGCCAGGCTGGGTCCCCAGACCCCTTCACGCAGGTCTATGAGCTAGGTAACCGGCAAACAGGTCCTTGGAAGCCATAGGTTGGAAAGCATGGCTGCTTGTGCCGGTGGCCGCCCAAGGCAGATGTCAGCCAAGGTCACAGCACCGCCCAGGCACACTAAGTCCGCCCACACACAACCTATTCACAGCAAATGCTCGGGTAGATTCTGAACATCTGAGGGTCCCTGACCATTTTCCTATATTTTCCCAACAAAGGTATTAATAAATGCACCACAGGTATCAATAAATGTGGGGAAGCAGGGCTAGGAACCAGAGGATAGGGGAGAAGCTAATAAAGTTATAGATATGTTGAAATCCTGAGAGATATCAAAGGATCGGTAGGTCATAATCAGGAAGTCAGGGAGTCCTTAGTTAATGTTTAAAGACTTCAGTAATTCCTAATCGTGATGACAATTTCCTGTGTTATTTGGCATTCAAAATACTATGGTGAATTACCTTGTCTGGCAGAGGGTTTTCTGTATTTCTGCTAATGAATAAATGCCATTTCTATTCACTTCTAACTTATCTGATGGAATTTTCCATATACAGTATCCTGAGACATAAACTTTATATGTCTTCTCAGAAACCCTTGACTGTTCCCTTCTCTTTCTCTTTCCTGGTCTGCAACTACCCCTCCGCTTTCAGACTTGGATATTGTAACCCAGAAGAGCAGGGGTGGCAGAAACCTCTCAGAAGTGGGAACCTCAATCAGTAGAAAGCAGGATTCTGGAAGGAGAGACAGGTGAGACTCTGACAAGTGTCTGCAGAAGGAGCAGTTCCACTTGCGAGCAAAACCCCCTGCTGAGTGACCTGCTGTGCCCCGTCCAGACTCATTCTGAAGTCATAGCCAGCACAGTATCACATTGCTTTGCAGTGTCCCTTGCCAAGCTTCTCTTTCCCCCTTATTGGGGGGGCTTGCACTCCCAAACAAAATCAGAACTTTAATCTCTGCCTCAGGCTCTCTTTTCTAAAGCAGTGATTCTCAGACTTTAATGGGGATGTAAATCACTTGAGGATCTTGCAAAATAAAATACAGTTTCTGTTTCAGGACATCTGAAATGAGGCCTGAGATTCTTCATTTTTAAGAAGTCTCCTAAGTGATGCCTAATTGTTGGTTCTTTACACAGCAAGGTTTGCAAAGACCCAGAATAAGACGCACGTCATCACCACTATAATGTAAGCTCCTTGAGAGTCAAGACTTCGTGTGTGTGTGTATGTGTGTGTGTGTATTTTTTTTTCACTGTCCTGTCCCTTGAATATACAATAATGCTTGGAATTTAGGAAGTGCTCAATAGATATTTGTTGACTAAATAATAAATGAATTCTGCTACATGACTTCAACAATTTCTAATCATGATGAAAATTTCTAATTTTACCATTCAAAATTCTAGGGTGAATAACATTGGCAGTGGGTTTTCTGTGTTTCAGGTGATTGACAAGTAAATGTTGAATGCCAAATATAGTTATACATTTAAATTACCCCAGCATCAAGGAGTTAAAGCCAAAAGCCAATAAAAAGGTGGAGTTTCATTTTAGAAATTGGTTGTTGGTTTGGAAGCATAGATCAATGGTACTGAGATGTCTAGTTCAGGAAAGCTTCTGTTAGGTTTCCAAAGGTCAACCTTTAAGAGCTTGGTTGTCTTCTGGCAGGTGCTGGAGAGTAAAGAGAAATGTGCTTAAGATCCATTATATTGATAGCATCCCATGTTTACTCAGCCAGCACTTAACTTTTCATATAATACACTTTATTATAGAACATAAAGGGCAGTTTTCTGCTCAGTTTTAAAATAGTGTATCATGTATAATTCATAAAAACTGCCAGTAGCATCAACATCCTCCTCTGGAATCTGTCCTACTTAAGAAATGTCACACATTAGACTTCTGTGACAGCTATTATGCCTGTTATTGGATGTAACTGACCTTGTCCTACTGTACCTTCCATTGCTACCAACAATCATTTGGACATTTAAGACTTTTTAGCTGACAATGTCTGCAGCTATTCTTTTCTTGTTATACTTTTACTGTTGTCATAGAGAGACAGAAGCAGTTGAATAGAGCTTTCACATATGGAGTTGCTGAGGAAGGGATGATACTAACCATGCTATTATATGTCACTGAATTTGTTTCTAAATTATTGCATCAAGGTCAGGCTCTTGCACTTGAATTTTAAGAGACTTTCAAAGACCACAAGAAGAGTTTCTACCAGGAACTCTAAGTTGGAAATATTCTCTATTACAGTGGTTCTTAAATTGTGGTCCCTGTACCAGCAGTATAAGCATCACCCAGGAACCTGACAGAAATGCAAATTCTTGGGCTCCATCCCAGGCTGAATGAATAAAAAGAACCCTCTGTAGTCTGTGTTTTAACAAGGTGATTCCCATGCATGCTAAAGTTTGAGAACAAATTCCCTGTCATTTATCTTACTGAATCTAAAAGATAATTTTGAGGAAAAAAATTAAAGATGCTCTAGAATCCTACAGAATGTTCTGCATAGGGATATTTGAAAATCTAAGGTATAGAACAGTGTTTTTAGAACTGGGCTTGAACTACGGTAATATAGAAGAGGTATTTATTAAAAATATACAAGCTTTGACCCTACCCAGACCTGGTTAATCATACTGTCTTGGCCAGAGCTGATAGCCTGTTAAAGGGCACTCTAGACAGTTCTAAGGCACCACGTACAAGAATAAAATATAGTGTATGTTAATATCAGTAATCTCTGGGCGATGCAACAATGATCTTTATTTTTGACATAATTTTTGCATATTCTGAGTTGTATGCAATGATCATATATTACTTTTATAATCAGAAATAACAAGACAATTATTTTAAAAGGATCATAGCATACAGAATAGTATCAAGTCATCTGGAGATCTGAGAACTGAAGGATTTATATGTTTCTCTTATATTATTTATAGCAGACTGGTGAAAAGCTCAGATTGTGGAATAAGATTGCCCGGGGTCAAATCCTAGAGGCTTACTTACTAGCTGTGTAACTTTCCTCCTAAGAGCCTCAGTTCCTCATCTCTTTATCAGCAATAATAATAATAGTGTCTATTTCATTGAGCTGTTCGGAGAATCAAATGAGATTACTTAATACAGTGCTTAGCACTTAATGAGAACTTAAGATGTTAGCTACTAGTAATACAAAGGTAACTGTGTTTTATGGTTACTTATGACAATATGTTTTATGACAAATATTAGCTCTATTTTCTATAAAAGTCATATATTAGTCAATGGATTTACTTTTGTTGTAATGCTTAAAAACAACAAACTGGCCATAACTCTAAGTGAAAGATATCCATCTTCTTCGCTGTTAGTAACTCTCTGCCTTCCCCTAGATGTCCATCCTTCTCATCTGCTTCTTGTCCCTACTGTGCCTCTTACTCTCTCACTGTCCTCTTAGTGGAATATGAAGGCATTGGGCATGAAATATAAGGGCCTCACTTTGAGAACTACTCTTTTATAGAATCTATTCATAAAAGTCTTGAGAAATTGGTCCCCCTAAACGGGCAGGAAAGTTAGTATTAGCTATGCTAGGAGCCCTCTAATCACATGTTTTTCTTGCTCTCTCTCTTTTCTTCCTCCTCCGTATTATGTATTACTCAGATATGCCAATTCTAGCATGAGAAAGTGAAGAAGAATCAAATAATTCTTACCTTAGAGAGATTACCAGTTTACAATGATTATTATTTGAGCAGCAAAATGTTAATTTCAGCTCCACTGATGCCAATCTCATTACTCCTGCCTACTTATTTTCTCATCTCTACAGATATTTTCATGGTCTGTATCTATGGTTCATTCCTATTTTAAGCTTTTGCACTTGCAGTTTCCCCACCCTTTAATGTCACTCTATTCTCTGTTTGTCCATGTCCATAACTTCTTTCAAAACATAGTTTCCTAAGATTCAATTCCTCCAAAATGACCAGAAACTTTGACTCACACAACTAATTCACTTATTTTGCTTTCCAGTGGGTAAACACAGTTCATAGTTCCTATATGTAATTTTCTCCTATTTTCTAGTATCTTCTTGCCGATTTGTCTCATTTTTCATTTTGCTATCTTCCTCTGGCCATGGCACTCCAGGAGATTATGAAGGGAATCAAAGCTAATAATTGTTTCTCCAGTCATTGCCTGAGATTCTTAGCATATGATGCATGGAGTAGGAGCAGCCAGGTTATCCCTGAACAGGAGACCAAGAAGAAGCAGGAACACTAGACTTGGCTTTCTGGCCTCTAAGTTAAAAAGCCCAGCACTCCCACGGCCAGCAATGATAAGATGCTCCCAAATTTCCTGGCTCTAGCAGCCCCTAGATCCTTAAAATTACTGTTAAAGCATTCATTCACCAGAATGTAATGTGGCATAATAAAAAGAGAGAGCCAGAAAGATGTGGGATGAAATTCCAATTCTGTCATTTACTATCTATGTGACCTTGGCAAATTCTTCAACCTCTCTGAATATCAGCTTCAGACTTTAAAAAAAAAGTGCCAATAACAGTATATGATAACAGTATATTTCAGAGTAAATGTGAGGTTTAGATATTGATAAGGTCAAACAAAGACCTTTCCCCTTTCACCTGAACCTGCTGACAAGGCTAGACACAGATTCCTCTCTTTTTGCTCCTAGTCAGCTTCCAATTCCTTCAAATTCTCAAGGGAGTACTGGGTTTGGTACCTGAAAAATAACTACCACTGCCATAAAAACTTAAGAAAAATCAAAACCCACTAGTAAAATGAAAATGCTAACAATGAAGAGGAAAAGAAAAAAAAAAAGTTTATCTACAACCAAAGAAACCAACAAATATAGAAGACAAACAGTAAATCAGAACTAAAGGAACAAAAGACACTGAAGACATCCAAACAAAAATCAATAAAATGTTAAGAGTAAATCAACACTTTTCAATAATAACTATTAATGTAAAAGGATTAAATTCTCCATTCAAAAGACACAGACTGACTGACTGGACTAAAAAGGTAGACCCAACTATTTGCTGCCTTCAAGAGACTCACCTCACCTATAAAGAGTGAAACGATGGAAAAAGATACACCATGCAGATAGAAATGAAAAAAAAAGAGCCAGAGTAGCTATTCTTACATCTGATAAAATAGACTTTAAACAAAAAACCATAAAAAGGGGCCGACCCCGTGGCACACTTGGGAGAGTGTGGCGCTGGGACTGCAGCAGTGCTCCCGCCGCAGGTTTGGATCCTATATAAGGATGGCCGGTGCGCTCACTGGCTGAGTGCGGTATGGCCGGTCACAAAAAGACAAAAAAAACCCCAAAAAACCATAAAAAGAGATAAAGGGGGCCACTACATAATGATAAAAGGATTGATCCATCAAAAAGACATAACAATTGGGCTGAGCCCGTGGTGCACTTGGGAGAGTGCAGCGCTGGGAGCGCGGCAACGCTCCCGCCGCAGGTTTGGATCCTATATAGGAATGGCTGGTGCACTCACTGGCTGAGTACCGGTCATGAAACAGACAAAAAAAAAAAAAAAAAGAAGATATAACAATCATAAATCTATATGCACCCAATGTCAGAGCAGCCAGATTTATAAAGCAAACTCTATTAGACCTAAAGAAGGAGATAGATACTACTACCATAATAGCAGGGGACCCAAACACCCCACTATCAATATTGGACAGAGCATCTAGGCAAAGAATCAGCAGAGAAATGCAAAATCTAAACAACACTCTAGACCAACTGGACTTAGCAGATATCTATAGAACATTAATCCAACAACCTCAGAATATTCATTCTTGTCATCAGCACATGGATCATTCTCCAGGATAGATCACATATTAGGTCACAAATCAAGTCTCAACAAATTCAAAAAAATTGGAATTATCACATGTATTTTTTCAGATCACAATGGATTAAAATTAGAAATCAATAACAAATGAAACTCTGGAAACTATACAAATGCATGCAAATTAAACAGCATTCAACTTAATGACATATGGGTCCAAGAAGAAATCAAACAGGAAATCAAAAAATTTATTGAAACTAATGAAAACAGTGATACATCATACCAAAACCTGTGGTATACTGCAAAAGCAGTACTAAGGGGGAAATTTAAATGCTTACTTTAGAAAAATGGAAAGATGGCAAGTAAACAACCAAATACTTCACCTTAAAGAACTAGAAAAACAAGAACAATCCAAACCCAAAGCCAGCAGATGGAAATAAATCATTAAGATCAGAGCAGAACTTAATGAAATTGAAACTTGCAAAATGATACAAAAGATCAATGAATCAAAAAGTTGGTTTTTTGAAAAGATAAATAAAATTGACAAACCATTAGCACAGCTAACTAAAAAAAGAAAAGACCCAAATAACAAAGATTAGAAATGAAAAAGGTGATATTACAGCTGATACCTCAGAAATACAAGGAATCATCAGAGATTACTATAAACAACAATATGCCAACGAATTTGAAAATCTGGAGGTAATGGATAAATTTCTGGACACACACAAACTACCAAAACTGAGCCAAGATGATGTAGAAAATCTGAATAGACCAATAACAATAAAAGAGATTGAAGCTGTTATTAGAAGGCTCCCAACAAAGAAAAGCCCAGGACCAGATGGGTTCACAGCAGAATTCTGCCAAACATTCAAAGAGGAGTTGACACCAATTCTCTACAAACTGTTCTTAAAGACTGAAACAGAGGCAATTCTCCCAAACTCATTCTATGAAGCAAACATCACCCTGATACCAAAACCAGATAAAGATACAACAAGAAAAGAAAACTAAGGCCAATATCCTTGATGAATATAGATGCAAAAATCCTCAATAAAATACTAGCTAACAGAATACAGCAACACATATGCAAAATTATACACTATGATCAAGTGGGATTCATCCCAGGGTTGCAAGGTTGGTTCAACATATGCAAATCAATAAATGTGATACACCACATCAATAGAAGCAAAGGCAAAAACCATGTGATCATCTGTACAGATGCTGCAAAAGCATTTGACAAAATTCAACATTCTTTTATGATAAAGACTCTCTACAAGTTAGGTATAGATGGAAAGTATCTCAACATAATTAAAGCCATCTATGATAAACCCACTGCCAACATCATCCTGAATGGGATGTTCTTTAAGAACAGGAACTCGACAAGGATGCCAACTCTCACCACTCCTATTCAACATAGTGTTGGAAGTACTAGCCAGAGCAATCAGAGAAGAGAAGGAAATAAAGGGCATCCAGATTGGAAAAGATGAAGTCAAACTGTCCCTGTTTGCAGAGGACATAATCCTATATATTGAACAGCCTAAAGCCTCTCCAAAAATCTCTTGGAGTTGATAAATGATTTCAGAAAAGTTTCAGGATACAAAATCAACACACAAAAATCAGTAGCATTTCTATTCTCCAATAGTGAACATGCAGAAAAAGAAATCAAGAAAGCTAGCCCATTTACAATAGCCACCAAAAAAATAAAATTCTTAGGAATACAGTTAAACAAGGATGTGAAAAATCTGTATAATGAGAACTACAAACCACTGTTGAGAGAAATTGAAGAGGACCCAAAGTGGTATACAAATTCAGTGCAATCCCCCCCATCAAAATTCTAATTACATTTTTCTCAGAAATGGAAAAAGCTATCCAGACATGTATATGGAATAACAAAAGACCATGCATAGCCAAAGCAATTGTGAGCCAAAAAAAAAAATAAAGCTGGAGGCATAACACTACCTAAGCTACACTACAAAGCTATAATAACAAAACAGCATAGTGCTAGCATAAAAACAGACACACTAATCAATGGAATAGAATGGAGAATCTAGAAATCAACCCATATACCTACAGGCATCTGATCTTTGACAAAGGTACCAAGCCTATACTCTGGGGAAGAGACTGCCTCTTCATCAAATGGTGCTGGGATAACTGGATATCCATATGCCAGAGAATGAAACTAGACCCATACCTCTCACCATATACCAAAATCAACTCAAAATGGATTAAAAAATTAAATATACACCCTGAAACAATGTAACTTCTTAAGGAAAATATAGGAGAAACACTCCAGGAAGCGGGACTGGGCATAGACTTCATGAATATGACCCCCAAAGCATGGGAAACCAAAGGAAAAATAAACAAATGGGATTATATCAAACTAAAAAGCTTCTCCACAGCAAAAGAAACAACACAGTTAAGAGAAAACCAACAGAGTGGGAGAAAATATTTGCAAAATATACATCTGACAAAGGATTAATATTCAGAATATACAAGGAACTCAAACAACTTTATAACATAAAAACAAGTAACCTTATTAAAAAATGGGCAAAGGAACTAAACAGGCATTTCTCAAAGGAAGATATATGAATGGCCAACAGACACGTGAAAAAATGCTAAACATCACCCAGCATTCGGGAAATGCAAATCAAAACTACACTGCGATACCATCTCACCCCAGTTAGGATAGCTAATATCCAAAAGACTGTGAATGATAAATGCTGGAGAGGTTGCAGAGAAAAAGGAACTCTCATACACTGTTGGTGGGACTGCAAAATGGTGCAGCCTTTATGGAAAATGGTATGGAGGTTCCTCAAACAATTGCAGATAGATCTACCATATGACCCAGCTATCCCACTGCTGGGAATATAGCCAGAGGAATGGAAATCATCAAGTCCAAGGTATACCTGTTCCCCAATGTTCATCGCAGCACTATTTACAATAGCTAAGAGTTGGAACCAGCCCAAATGTCCATCATCAGATGAGTGGATAAGGAAACTGTGGTATATCTACACAATGGAATACTACTCAGCTATCAAAAAGAATGAAATACTGCCATTTGCAACAACATGGATGGACCTAGAGAGAATTATATTAAGTGAAACGAGTCAGGCACAGAAAGAGAAATACCACATGTTCTCACGTATTTGTGGGAGCTAAAAATAAATAAATACACAAATAAACTGTGGGGCGAGGGAAGAAGACACAACAGTCACAATTCCTTGAAGTAGATATGACAAGCAAAAGATATGAGGTCGTTGGGAGGGAGTGGGAGGAAGGAAGGTGGGAGGTTTTGGTAATGGGCCACAATAATCAACCACATTGTATATTGACAAAATAAAATTAATTTTTTTTAAAAAAGGATAACACAAATGTTTCTACGAATTTTTGAAGATCCTTCATACGACTTGATGCCTTGGATCATACTAACCAGGTACCATGCATATAAATATTTCATAAAATATCAGGGTCTACACTGAGAAGACCAAGTAATCAAGACAGGATAACAGAGAATGAGGTGAACAAAAAAGGGGAGAAGGGTGAAAAGATGCCTAACTATGCACTGAAAAATATAACAAGTTAAAATTGCAGAACAAAAAATGCATACTGGGTAACTTTTACATAGAGAACTTATTATTGCAATCTGGAATATTTTTAGTACACAAAGGTTTAAATAAGGCAGACTATAGTCCAAGTCTTTAGAAATTTTACCCACTCTGACAATTCAGAATCAGGAAATAGTAATAATGGAAAGGTTGTGATACACAATGTTTCTTTCAACAGCAGGTCACAAGTGGAATGCTGATAAGCATTAACAACTGACTCTTGGGGGCGGGGAGGGAGCCCTGATTTGCAGCATTGCCAATGTCTATGGTGTAAATATTCCCACCATGGCTGACATTAAGCTACTGCCATATTATTTAATATAAGTTTGGGAGGAAATGCACACAGTTGGCTCTCCCAAACTGGTGAGAGCTGGTTCCATAACATCCCTGCCAGTTCCCTTTCTCCTTTACTTCCTTTCAATGAGGAAGGATGATGTCATTGTAGGCCTAGGGGAATGAGCAGACAAGGAATAGAGTTTTACATGCAATTTTGCTCCTCAGTGTCCATTTTGGAATTGTCTTTTGGGGACAATGGATCACCTCCAGGTCACATCCCTGATCTCCCTTTTCAGTGCAACATGAAAATCCAGGAATTGCTTTGAAAATAAAATGAAAACCTATTTTTTTTAAGCCACTGAGGAAATGTTAGAAAGACTTGCTTCATGATAAATTTTACCATCAATTTGACAACATGATGTGAGTTTAGCATTTCTGACTCTTGCAGAAACTATAAAATTATACATGGGAAAGAGTAAGGCTGTGGTTTACCAGAAGTTTTAGCTCCTCTACTATAACTTTGTAGCTACAAGTTACAGCTCATCAGTTTAGCCACAATTAGCTTATCAAAAATCTATTTGCTTATTTTCTCTTAATACAAAATATAGTGAAATAAAAAGAAAAAATCAGCATAATTCTGAGCACTTAGGCAAATCGGTAAGGGCTCAAAAGCCCATGGCTAGGAATAAATCAGATCTCAAGACATGTAACTATTCATAAAAATGTAATAGAATACCCCAGCCCCGGAACTCCTTCAGGATCATCACTGTCAGATGCATCGTCACCCTGACATCTTTCAGCCTGGCTTGGTCTGGTGTAAACAATAAGCCTATGGAGTTTCCTGGATTTATCTTCAAGGATAATGTAGACAAAATCTGGCTTTGTGGAGTACATGTTCTGTCTGTAGCATTTAATAACTGGAAAGTCCCTAAAAAAACCCTCCTGGAATAACTCAGAGAGGTACCAAAGTTAAAAATAAACCTTATTTTCTAAGTTTAGCCTAGAATGGATTGGGAGAGCATCCTCCCAGGAGGGGTTATGGAAGTTATTTTGGTTCCAACTATGTATTTTAGAAGCTTAAAGGCATTCTCCATTTAGGTTCTTATTCTGCATTTTTAGAATCTTGTGCTATTTTAAGCTACATACCTAAGAATGAAAACTTTTAATCACGACTAGTTGATTAATCTTCCCACGTCCCCACTTGTACAACTGCCATACTGGAGTGTGGTCTGGCATGATTTTCAGTAACTGGCATTGTCATCTATTAAGAGACAGAAAGAAGACTGGCCTGCACTCTGAGAGAGCAGCAGCTATAGAAAGAACTGGGGTGGCTGGCAGAGTGCCTAGGGAAGAGAGGGACATGCTCACACAGCTGGTGTCTGAGAGGACCAGTTTGTGCTCTACCATCATTATCGATACTTTCCTGGGAGCCCTCTTATGGCACACATATGGTAAAATCCCAAACATTTAGATTTATTTTCAATTTTTCTGCTTAAAATATAAGCAGCTACAACAGAATGAATTTAATGTCAAAACTTAAAATGCTGGCACTCATCACCAAGAAATTGTGATGCTCTTGAGGCTTAAGTGGATTGTCAAACTGGCAATGGCTCCAGGCAGGTTCAAATTGCGTCATTTAAACTGGAACAGAAACTTAAGACACATTGAATTGCCTTTTCCATGTCCTAAGAATTTAGCTCCAAAAATCATCCAAGAACTCAAGAATATACGATTAGAAAGGAAATGTTAATGGAAATTTGTGTGTGCTTGTGTGTGTGTGTGTTTTCCAGATGCCCAGAATCTAAACCTTATATCTCTCTGAGGAATTCTGCAACTCATGAGTTTTGGTGGAAGGCAAAGTCCACTTCTCACTACAAGAGCCCAAATGGCTAGACTCTTGCTTTCTCATCGTTCCTTGAGGCTAAGACATGAGCACATGACTTAGGCTCAGCCAATTATACATATCTTGCTTCCCTTCCCAGGCCCTCCACTCCCTAAATCTTGAGCTAGTTATATTGAGGCAGCAACAGAAGCCATTTAGAGATGGCAGCAGTAGCAACAACTGCATCCAATCTCCAGGAGCAGATGGGTGCAGTGGTGTCATCCGGTGGTGGGATGCAGCTGTGGTGGGCTGTGCTTAGTGGTACCAGCAGTCCTGTTCTTACCAAATGGATTCCATGGCTCTAGGTCTAGAGCCAGAGCCTAGATTCTGAGTCTAGCTTCCTCGCTTCCCCCACTGTCCTAAACCTGGTTCTGCAGGCTTTCCTGGTGATTCTGTGAACTCCCCAATGTCTTTTCAATACGTTTCTTTTCTGCTGTAAATAGCCAGTCAGTTTCTTGGCTAGTACTAAATCCTATGATTATTACACAAATAAATTACAATTTAACAATTTATTTCTCAAAAGAATTCTTAGATCCTAAAAAATTAAATGAATAACTTATGTTCCCCTCTAAATGGGATTTCGTCTATAACCATACTTAGCCTGGTAGTTGCTTCTATATTTTCTTGAAGATGACTTCTCCTTAGGTTCACTAAAACCAGCCCAAGAATATCCCATTTCATCTTCTCTTCCTTACTCCTCTCCCCACCAATTTTAAGAGCCCACTCTCCTTCAAGTAAATTAGAAATAAAATTTATCTGGTTATTTCTATATAACTTTCTTTATCCCTTTTCTCTAGGTATTGGCCATTTTTCCATTCTCTGAACCTTATCTGAGGCTCCAGCCCAACATCCTGTCCTCTATCACCTGTGTTTAATCACTGGCTTCTTAAAGTGATTCTTCCCGGGGTTGTCTGGACCCTCACCTGTCACCCTTATTTTTGTGGCCCATCTTTACTGGGATGCTATTTACTATGAACTTTTAAGTTGTAGAAGTGATTCTTCCACCTTTGCATGAAGTAGATGTTTCATAAATACCTGACTAGTCTAATGATTGTGTTTGATGCTCCCAACACTAGGTTTTCTGTCTCCCTAGTTTGCTCTCAAATCACTTGTGGAAATGAAAACTAAGAGAACCTTCTGACATACAAGGGTACTTCAAAAAGTTCATGGAAAAATAGAATTAAAGAATACAAATCTTTTCATTAACTTTTTGAAGTATTTTTGTACATGAAACCTGAAAAAAGAATTGTATTTCTAGGTTGGGCAAAAGCTGGTGATTAGTAGTAACATAGAGAAGAAACGAATTATGGGCAAAAATTTCTATATGTTTTGAAACTGCTTTGGGATAATATTGTGGATTCAAGCCTTTAAAAGGTTTGTTGGAGAATAGCCCATCTTTGCATGGAGGTGGAATGACTCATCCTATCACTAAGATAGAAACATTGGTAAAGGTGCCAATTTCCACCAAAGGATATTGACCTGATCCCTAATCATAACATCGTCTAAAGCAGATGGATTTGCTTTCAACCGAGAACCCTAAATGCCTATCATTTAGGCTCTTGCCAGGGAATGTAATCTCATATGAAACTTCATGTGAGAAATGCCTTTTAGCATTTATATACAAGGAAAACCTGTGTTTTCCCTAAGGGTGTCCCTTTTTCTTTAAAAATAAAATCATTTAACTGACAGATGTTCTTTTTCACTTTTCCTACTGGGAAGTTCAGATGCAAGAATGAGACTCAGAGAACTATGACAAAATTTATAACATGATTATTTATATTTTTATATGACCTTACTTATTTTATATAAGTATATATATTATATATTTACACATATTGTGGTTCTTTATTTTTATTTATAACTTGGCCATTATTTCCTCATTTATTCATGCTCTAGGCTTCTGCAAAGTACCTTTGTGGAAGGTACATTATGCATAAATATATAAAAAGAAAAATAAAGGTGGCTAACTACTATGTTGGAATGAACTTTAGCCATGATCACTATTAATAATAATTACTTGGTAAGTACCTACTACTGTGTGTGTGTGAGGCATGTGATGAGCAAAAATATACAAAAGCCCTAAGGCAAAGGCACTAACCTCAAAAATCTTGAAATATAATTGAGATAATAGGGCTGGCACAAAGAATACAACAAAAATACTAAACTATATTATACTAATTTATATATACTTATATAATATATAATAAATACACTATATTATACTAAATTATACACACACACACACACACACACACACACACACACACACGAAAGGGATGGATGGGTAGGTCACATAGTAGTGTCCTACCTGCTTAAGAAAAGACACAAGAGTGCAACTCCCCTCTCCTTATTGATCTCTGCTGTCCCCAATAAGGCCTAGGAAGTCCCCCTTCTAAGTCTAGGATGCTTTTGTTAAAAAGAAACATTTCAAGAAGAATTTGTTAATATAAATATCATTTTTATATGGACCGCAAAAGGAAGAGTTGTTATTTTACTTTCAGTAACTTTTTGGTACATTTTAAATTATTGGGTTTCAATTTTTTTTTTACTATAACTCAGATATAAATTTTATTTCGCAACACAGAACACACACACACACACACACACACACACACACACACACACCCCTTCCTGAAACATAAGTTCCATAAAATACTATCCTTTCTATGTGTGACACAATCTAATATTTACTACTCTATTTTGTTCTATTTTCTTTCTTAAAGTATAGTTATTATGACCCACTAAATTCATTTTAGTATAAATAGTACTGTTTTAGGGAAACAGCAAGTTCAAATTTCCAAGGGGCAAATGATTTAATTTTCTGATGGAAAACTATTCTTCTAAAGATCAAAAGAGATTGGGATGCATAATACAGCATTCTGCTTCAGATGGATGATATAGCAGACTGCTTCTTATCTCCTGAGTATTAGCTTGGAAATCCAAAATATGTAGATTTATGATGTGCACAACTCTCCCTCAGAGGGAAAAATACATCCCCAAGTTGAATTCCCAGTAGGAACACATCAACCCACACTCATAAGTCAAATTTCAAATGTCTTTAGTATTGTGTCTCCAGATTCTAAAAATGGACTTGACTTATAATTCAGCTTCTCTCTAGCCTTAGTTACAATAAACTGAAAAAGAATTTTACATATATTTGCATATAATTCAGTAATTCTAAAAATTGCATCATTCCTGACTAATCAGTGATAACCTTTATCTTAGACTTCCACACAGAAAAAATAAATTGTTCAGGAAAGAAAGGAAAAACACCCTCTTTTATTAACTTAGATGTTGGGTAATCACCCAACTTAAAGTATTAGAATGTAAAACACTACTATTATTATTAACTCTGCTCAAACATAATCAAAATCGTGAATGGAAACGTTTCCAATTTGCCAACATAACCCTTAGGCTTATTCATGCCAGAAATATCTCAGCAGGGTCTCAACATTCCACAGGAGAAGATTAAGAAAGTTATAAGCTTTTTACCATGTCAACTCTAAGATAATACTTAATTCTTACTGTGTAAATGCAATGTCAGATCACATTGGACAGAAATCCCTACCTTTAACAAATAGTTCCATTCTAGCTGCAATCATATCACGTTAACTACCCAGCCTACCAATTAATATCCAACCAAATTAGAGCTTGGTGAGTTTCTGGCAGGTTTGTGACACTGTGCCTGAAACCTGCAATTTTAACTAATTATAGAAATTCTGGGCAGGAAGCCTTCTGAAAAGATGATCAGCTTCATTCCCTTTTTCAAACTTGGAAACCACCCCAAATTAAGAGTTCTCTCTCCTATTTTAACTTGAAGAGAAGAAAGGATATTAGCATGAAAGATTATTCACTGTACAACTGGAACCCTGCTAGGTCCATTACATGGGTAATCTGATTTAATCCTTATATTTTAATGTGGTAGGTATTATTTCCCCCATTTTACAGAGGGGAGACTAAGGGTGAGAAAAACTAAGTTGATCGAGGACAAACAGAAAGGAATCTTAGAGTTGGAATCTGACCCAAGATCCAGAGTCTGCCTCCAGAAACTAATGCTTGTCCATTATCTCTCCCAGCAGTGGGCTGGAGCTGGCTGTGCTGGCTCAAAAGCTGATTGTGCACCTCTCTTCCCAACTCCACATTCAGTGACCTTCCATCAGTAGCTGGAAATCAGCTCTGGTGGGAGGATTTACAGCAGGCAAACTGGCAAACATTGCAAATCGGGGCTTTCTTCTTCAGAGCCACTTACCAGCACACCACGGACTATAGCAAACGTTGTATTTAATGCTTCACAAATATCATGATTGTATGTTTCTACTGGTCAAGATTTTTTCATTGTCAAAAATAAATAATAACAGGAAAATATAAGTATTGTATCTCTTAGCATCTGCTTCCCACATTTACTTGCTGCATACCTTTGCCTACCATTAAACAAACAAAATTTTCAGAGTGATCTCAAAGTAGTTAGAATAATATAATAAATCCCCACATCTCCACTATCCAAATTTAATAATTATCAACATAAAACCAACCTTATTTTATTTGTACCCCTCAAATACTTTTCTCCCCAGATAGATTATTTTTAAACAAATTACAGACATTATATCACTTTATCTGTAAATACATCAGTTTGTGTTCCTAAGAGATAGACTCATTTTTAAACATCATAACAATACTATTATCACACTTTAAAATGATCAATAAATCCTTAATGTCATCCAATAATTGGTCATTATTCAACCTTCCCAGGTACCTCAAAGCTGTCTTTTACAAGATTGCTTTGTTCAAATAAAGATGAAATGTCTCTTAAATATTAATTTATTTTAACCTGCTAATTAATTTAATTTTTATAGTAATCCTCCTCCCTTTTTTTTCTCTTGCCACTTATTTGTAGAAGAAATTGAATCATTTCTCTTGCAGAATGTCTTACATTTTGGATTTTGCTGATTGGTCTACATGGTATCATGTGACATGTTCCTCATTCTTCTGTGTTTCTTGAAAATTGAAAATTGTAGGTAGACCTAGAGGTTTGATCAGATATGTGTTCTACCTTTTGGCAAGAATATTTCGTGGATGGCATTATACTTGTTACTACATCACATCAGAATGTACATAGTATCTGTTGTCTCTCTTTTTGTAATTAGTGGGTTTTGGTGTCCTCAGCCTAATCTAACTCTTACAAAGATTCCCCATCAACCTTTCACCAAATGGTTTGGAAAGCAATTGATGATCACTTCCCAGATTCATTATTTCAATAAGGATTATAAAATAGTGATCGTGCAGTTCTTTTAGTCCTTCTGAATCCATTGGCTAGAATTCTTCTATAGAGCAGATACTTTTTCTATCAACTATTTGGTTGACCTGAAACAGTTTGTACAGGAAAGACAGGACAAGTGCTTTCTTTACCTTTATCAACCAGTTTTCAGAATGAGTTGATGTCCTCATATCCTTCAAAAGTGATCAAGGTAGGTTTTTTTGTTTTTACTTTTTTGATATCACTATGTACTCGTGGATTTTAACATATTTGCTATCTTGCAATAAATTGCAGTCATTAATATATCTGATTCTTCCAAATTATTTCCTGCATCTTTTTGACATGACCCTGGTATTTTTTGATAACTTCTTAGTTTTCTGGTATATTCCAGGCTCATATATTTCCTGACCCAGTCTTAGAAATGGACATTTTTCTGAGGAGCCTGATTTCCTGTGATGAGAAGTAGTTCTGCCCAGCATTTAAACTGATTCTGACTTACTCAGGAGAGGTTCTCAACCAGAATACTCTGAGCCCTCACAGAATACAGATGAGGTATAAAATACCGACAGCTAGCATCTGAAATTTTGTTTCTTAGAACAAAAGTTTCTAGCTTATTACAGGATCTGTCATGCGAAATGTGTAATAATTGTACTCATACCCTAACTAATTTTTGATAGGCTTAAGCACATGAAGGAGTGACTGTTTATAAGACTACACTGTGTGTATACTTTACACATGAGTACAGGATTGGACAAATCAAGATTTTAAAGAACCTGAAGCCTAAACAATTTGGGGGGCCCTCTTTTTGAAAATAAATAAAAAATTACAAGTACAATATTAGTCAAGAAAGAGAATATTTAGCTTGAGAAAAAACTCACAGCAAATTATAAATGTAAAGAAGCTAGAAAAATACCATAAAAATTATGTATGAAAAATAACATATTTTTATAAATTTACTGCCTGACACACTTCTGTATTACCCCTACATTTTTTGATCCCCTTTTCATATAATAATGATTTTGTGATAGCACTCTATAGAGAAATAAGAAAGATAATTCAGTCTTTCCTCTAAGGTAGTTGACCAGACTTTCTTTTTATTTGTGAAAGTTGGAATGCATAAAAACTTGTGAATTATTATATGTGCTGCCGAAGCGAGCAGAAAAAACTTGCGAATTAATATTACAAACTACTACTATGGTTTGTGCCTTACTTGGAAATTTTATTTTATAAAATTTTTAAAAATTGATAAAATTGATAAATTCTATTTTAAGAAGCTCCTATAAAAAAAGGGCGAATATATGAGACATTAATATTCATATATACCAGTATATTAATCTAGTGTATTTTTAATAGCATATTATTAATAGTGTATTTTTATTAGGGATCAATAGAACTAAATCTTCCAGTTACAATTTTACATGTCTGGTGATTGTAAGAAATTTCCACAGAATAGCTGCTGGTTCTGTATATTTCAATCATTATTTCTCCTCTACTTACTATGTACTTCTAGGCCTGGGTACAGTAGGACACATTAATAACACAACACAGCCTCTGGCCCTGCTGGAGTCGTCCGAGTATGTGGTAGGACCTGGAAGCCGTTCCTTCCCTGGGATCGCTGACACCAGCTTAATTACACACAGAAGTTATTTCAGACCCCATGCATGTCCCGCTAAACTCTAGTAAATGTAGCTCCAACCCTTGGTCTCCTGTGCCTAAAGCTATCTCCAATACTCCTCAACAAGAGAAAAAGTGAGATGAAGGGGAGTTTGGAGTGGAAGAAAACAGTGGCCTTAACCAATTGTGAATAAAATACCTTACTTTAGAGAATATTACAAAAACATGACCATGGCAACACACGTCGCAAACTCTCCCTGAGCCTTGTAAAAGCCTACATAAATTTAAGCTTCATTGGCTTCACAGTAATTCTGTCTTGAGAGAATCCTCACCTCACTGCTCGGTCTTTTCTAACTGCTAATCAAAACGTTTTGACAGGGAGAAGTTTTGCACAGCTTAGAACATTTATAGTCTTATCCTTTGACTCTTTGGTCCCATCCTCCAGGGTCTCCAGGGCACACATACAGAAGCCAGTGTTCTCCATGCCTATTACATATTCTTCACCAATCCTTTCACATAAATGCAAACATGTCCTAATTTTGTACTGTCTTGAAAATAACCCCTATGTGTAACAAAAGAGTAATAGTGTCAGATATAATTTTTCTCTTATTAGACTGGTAGAATCAATAGCATATACGAATCTGTAGTTTGTAAGAAGCTGTGTGTAGATTAAAAATAAAGGTTATCTATATAAATATATCTAGCCACTCTTGGCTGTAATCCAAGGACACTACAAGTAAAAACAAAAAAGTTATGGCAAATCATTTCTAGATATTATTTTGGTTAGTACTGTAGCACACTCAGTAGCAAGAGCAGGAACGATGCACTTGCTTTAGTTATAGTCTGCTGCTCCTGTCAAGCATGGGAGTTGCTGGTAAGCATTTCAGGAAAATTTCCAGAGCTATTATTAGATATAATTCAGACTTTCCTACCTAGTTTTCAGCCATGAGATCTCTGGCAGATGCCTCAGTGATTACAGCGGCAGTAATAGCCGTATCCCAACACAGACAGACTGTCCCAGGATCGGCAGCAGCAACTGACCAGGATTTTGCAGAAGGAATTTTTAGTTTTATTTTTGAGACACTTCAAAACAAGGACAAGTTCATTCCCAATGCCCAAAATGTCTAGCTAAGCCATAAACCTTTCCTTGCATATCAAAAGTGTTGAGAGAGAGAGAGAGAGAGAGAGAGAGAGAGAGAGAGAGAGAAACAACCCCCAAACCCACAAAAAGCCCAGCTACCAAGAAAAAGAAAAAAACAAAACAAAACAAAAACCCTTTAACTTTAGTATTAGGAACTCTGGATATCCATAATACAGTTTCAAATTCAACAGCATCATCACCAAAAATCACTGGTAATATTTATTTGGTACTTACTAATCTTCAGGCACTGAGCTAAGTGCTTTGTATTATCTCAGGTCTATAGAATTCTAATTTTACAGATGAAGAGGACAAGGCAGTGAAAGAACAAACTTGACCAGATAGCAATTAGTGAGTGTGGAATGGAGACCAGGATTTGCCCTCAGGCAATCAAATTTTAGAGACAGTTTGTTAACAAAAACTCTGTATTGCTTTGTAGTATAAGTATGCTTGGAAAAAACTTCTCTTGATCCTGAAGTTGGAGTGGTGATAAAAATTTAAATCTTTGTTGTATGTACAAGAAAAGAAAAATGTATGCTTTCCTTTTCTTAAATGGTTTCTAAATAGATCTTACATATGCTGATTACACTGGGTTTGGACTGGATTTTCATATTGTTAGGAATGAAACACTTAGGTTACTTAGTATTTATAAGCAGCATTTTGTTGCATACTCAAAAACAGACAAGGCCAACAATATTGTATAATAAATTTTTATAGATTATATTAAAAAACAGATATGAGAATGTTTCAATTATGCAAGATGAATAAGTTCAAGAGATACACTGTACAACAGTGTGCCTATAATTAACAGTACTGTCTTGTACACTTAAAAATTTAAGACCTTAGATCTCATATAAAATCAGATTAAAACATCAAAAAACCCCTAAGCCTATATCAAACTGATAAGAGAAGAAAAAGAAAAAAAAGAATTAATCTCTCACTATATATTTTTTAAATATACTGACTATATAGAGAGAAACATATTATCTAAGGACAAAAAAGAATTGTGGGAATTTTTGAATCTGACTCAGTAAGTTTGTTGGTGGCAGTGGTATTGGTGTAGCAGCTCTGAAACTATTTTGTGTGCATTGTAGGGCTGAGGAGATAAGTAAATATGTTGATATTATGGTGTACCATGATTCTCACTTGGGAGAAGGGAAATGCAAATATGGAATGAGGGAAGGAGGGAAGGCCCCTGTGATGCTGAAATGAAGTTGATGGTAGCAGAGTAGCAGTATAGTACCATGCAGCTACAACAGTGTTACATGTGTACTGTTATTTGTGTGTGTGTGTGTGTGTGTGTGTGTGTGTGTGTATTCTAGTAGCCACTGAAAGGGCCTAGAAGCAATTACAGTCCAGTAGCAATGAACAAACCTAGTTCCTAGATCTGTGTTTCTGAATATCATTCCCTACTAAAAGGAATCAGGCCACTTGGATCAGGGAAGTACAAGTTAGAAATATCTGGATGTATATCTGGATGTGCCATAGAGAATGTGCTCAAACTGGTAAGGACACATCAAAAAGAAACAAGCCCACTTGGAAGGGCTCCCACTGATGATCAAATTTGGTGCAACTTGAACATCAAAATGAACGATGACAGAAATAGATTATAATAATATTGAATTGAAAAAGTGGTCAAAGGTACAAAGTTTTACTTAGATGGGAAGGAGTTCCAGAGATCTATTTTACAGTGTAGTGATTATAGTTAATAATAATGTATTTTATATATTTGAAAATTGCTGAGAGTAGATCGTAAATGTTGTCACCAAAAAAATAAGTATGTGAGTTGATGGATATGTTAATTAGCTTGATTGAATCATTTTGCAATGTGTATATATATCACAACATCATATTGTACACTGTAAATATATGTAATTTTTATTCATCAATTATACTTTATTAAAGCTGAAAAAAAAATAAAATTATCACGTTAAAAAAATGGAAATAAAAGAAAAAATGTATCCCTAAGCACATAATGAGTCAAATTATTTTTAGGGAGAGAGGGAAGAGAAGGAAAAGCAAGGCAAATCAACTAATAAATATAAAAGTAATGATAGAAATTGAAAATTGAAATTTTACTACCACACGGTAATAACCAATTCAGGCAATAATCATTAATGGATGCCAAAACACTAGGTGAAAAATTTGGAAAACAGAACATTCACACAATCACAGAGTATCACTGTGCAGATTACATTTTAATTGAAAAGGAAAAAAGTTTCTTTACGATGAAGAAATCATGCAGACAATACCTTTACCTCAACATCGCCAATAATGGAACATGTTGACATCTGTTTTCCCTGAGAAGGACACTGAGAAGGGTGCAGCATTACCTATGCAGATATCCTGCCAAAAGTGCTTAATCTAAATCTAGTCATGAGGAAACAATAAAATCTAAAATGAAGGACATTTCTGCAAAACTAATAGCCTGGACTTTTAAAAAACACCAGTGCTATGTAGAACAGCAGCAGCAGCAACAACAAAAGCTGTAGAACTGTTTAGATTAAAGGGGACTAAAGAGATACAACAGTTAAACATGATGTGTAATCCTGGATTTAATCCTAGATTGAAAACAGAAGAAAATTACTTAACATTATTGGGACAATTGGGGAAATACGAGCAGGCTGTGTGTTATGTAATTGTACTCTATCAATACTACTCTATCAGTACTCTCAGACATTTTGCAGAGAATGTTCTGGTTCTTAGGATATACATGTTGAAGCATTTAGGGGTGACATATCTTGATATCTTTAATAATTCTCAAGTGGTTCAGCATGAGTTTATATATATTAACAACATATAAATATATGAACATAAAGATGTAAAACATAAATCAACATCAATAGACTTCAGAGAATAAGAGAGCTAATGCAAGTGTGAAAAAATTAATATTTAGTAAGTTAGGTAAGGAGGTATATGGGGGTTTCTTGTACCATTCTTACAGTTTGATAGGATCAAAATAAAAAGAGAGAAATTACAATGGGAGGTATTTAGGTTCAATTTGAAAAAAGTGATCAGCAAGTTGCTCAGTTGGAAGAATGTATTGCTGGGGAGATGATGGATGTAAGAAGACAATCATCTCTCTGAAACAGATTAAGAAGAGCAGTGGAATGGACCAAGTGAACTTGTCTTATCTGGTGTTATACTTGTTTAACTGAGAAAAAAATAGAACTAGGAAAAATTTTTAAATAACATATTTTAATGTTAGGCTGACTGAAGTTTAAATTTTGAGCTTTCCCTTTGTGAACACAATGGTATGATAACCACCACCTTATGTCACACTTACAGATTATTTGGTCCAAAATTCCCTGATTTCTAGTTTTAAAGTTATGAATGCATTTTCTCTCTCAAAATGAGAGCTATCTTCCTGTACATTTTTTTTTATGGCTCTATTAACCACAAATTTTTCTAAATCCTCTTTGAATCTGTTTTTTTTTTATAAAGGTTTGTACTACCTACTGTGGCAATGATTTCCACAATGTGACTACTGTAAGAAAAATTGATTCTTTTTGTTATATTTCTTTCCCCTCTTTAGAACTCCAAAAGTTTTCCTTTGTGTTACTTCTCAGGGGTCAGGTGTGTTCAGTTCTATCCATACGTTACAAAATTTTATAATCTTCAACCATATTCCTTTGTTTTGGGAGGAAACAACATCCTAATCGTTTAAATCAGTCCCGTTATTGCCACATCAGTGTCATACCCCTCACTTTTTAGATCTTCCACATGCAGTTATATTTTTCTAGTGGCAGAACAACTGGAATAGAAATTACTTCTCTAAGTCTCTTTTTCAGGCTAAGGTGCATTTACAGTTTCATTTCCAAGACTTTGATGATTTCTGGCAGATTTTTTCCTAATGAAATTTAACTTTTGTTAGCAGTTGTACCTCAGCTTGTAACTATAGAGGATAAATCGTAGGACTTTTTTCGAAGCAGAAAGAAACTCTTGAAAGTTACCATTTTGTAAGTATAACATATGATTTAGATTTTCTCCCCTAAAAGCATTATGTTACATATATACACAGCAAAATTGAACTTTTGTGGTCTCCAAACATTCAGCGTCTATTTCTGATACTTTTCATTCTATCATATAATCCCCAAATTCAAAGGTGGAGAAGGCTCAAAAAATCAATTTACTCCCTACTTGTCCCTGTAGGGAAATCTTATCAATCAAAGCAAAGTTATTCAACCCTTGTAGTTTGTGAGACAAATAAAGGCTAAATAAAGCCTTTCATCCCAAGAGCCACAGTGTAGACAGTGATCAGAGGACCTCATACCCTGAGATGCTTTCAATGAAGGTCAAAAGAATGCATAACTCTTGGTTATTATCTATCTGCCTGCATTTATCCTTAGCACATGTATGAATGACACGTTGTTCCTTAGCAGCACTATTTCAAAGTCTGATTCAATTCTAACCTGCAAGTCATTCAGGACAGCATCTTGGAAGAAGTTCTGAGAAACCATACAAAACTAAGATCACTTTAGGGTAAAACTGAGTTTTCAGAGATATTGAAAGCAATGGTCTAAAACAAAACATCTGAAACAAAGACAACTATCTTTAGAGACGTTATAAGCCACACATCCCTAGACCACAAAATCATGATATTGGAACTTGGAGGAACCTTAAGAAATCATTCGATTTTGTTTTCTACCTTTAGCCATTTGAAATAGTAAATGTTTTAAGAGAGTAAATAGGATACTGTTCTGAAGATCTCTAGGGTATAAGACACATAACTATGTGAACTGTTAGAACTCTAACCCTTCTAACAGTCAATAGTGTTCTTTCTTCCCTTAGTTTCTTTTACATCCCCAAACGTGCAGAACTGATCTTCAACTAACCCATATACCTGAAGACATGAATGAAGCCACTTCATCATTCATGTCTTCTCATGCCTAAACAACTCAATTCTTTTTTTCTCATAAGACTTATATTCCATATTGATCTTAGTTATTATTCTTTAAACCAACATGAAGCATAATTTAGTAATTCTCCAAGTGTATTCTTTCAGGGTCCTGAAAGAATAAGTATATTTTATAATGATGAATATGCTAATTATTCTGATTTGATCATTATCTATTGTACAGAAGTATTGTTAGTCAACTTTGTGCCCCCAAAATGTGCATATTCAATTGTTTCGATAAAAAAATAAAAATAAAAAAGACAGTGTGAAAAATCAAAATTGTTCTCATAATAACACTAAGACTTTATTTCCTTCTTTCACTGTGTTGACATTATGCACTGATGGTACAAAAGTAATGGTGTGTAAAACTGCTGGTGTTTTAGGACGAGTAAAGGCAGAGGTACCAAGCTACTGGCTGTCCTTGTCTTCACCACGGTATACTCAGATTTTTTTTTAATGTATAAATAAAATAGTAAAAATGATTAATTTTATTAAATCTCAACACTTCAGTAAACACCTTTTGAATATTCTGTATGCCAAAATGGGAAAGATGCATAAAGTATCTCTGCAGAATACTAAAGTATCCATGACTGACTCAAGAAAAAATCCCGAGTGATTGTTTGAGTTGTGAGCTGAACTAGCCACTTTTTTTATGGAACACCATTTTCACTTAAAAGAGTGACAAGCAGACAAACTATGGTTATTAAGATTTGGCTACTTGGCAGATATTTTCCTAAAAATAATGAAGTGAATCTTTCACTTTAAGGGAAACAGCATTTTTTTTTCCAATTATAAAATTCAAGCTTTCAGGTAAAAACTAAGGTTTTGAAAAACTAGCATTCATCACAGACTTTTCTGATGAAATTGATGGTGATATCAATGAATGCAATTTCTTGATATAGGAAAATGTAGCAACATTTAGAGGATCTGCATATTTCAGGAAACCAATATTCTTCAAATGACTAAAGCAAGAAGTTACAGAATCATGCATAGTTAAAAGATTCATTGAAAGTGCAGACAAACTAATGCATTTAATGTAACCTAGCATGAAAATTCACTGATGTAATTTCAAACTCCGCATTGCTACTGACGTTTAGAAAACTACCACTCATCAAATTCCGTTGTGGTATCCAAAGGAATGAAGTACTACTCAGAAATAAAAAGGAGTAGACTACATGCAAAAATAAGGATGAATCTCAAGAACTTTATGTTGAGTGAAAGAGGCCAGTTTCAAAAGGTAGCATATTACATAATTCTATTTATGTAACATTCTGGAAAAGGCTACAGGATGTACAACAGCTCAGTGGTTGCCAAGGGATAGCTTGGAAAGAGAGTGTGACTATGAGAGTGCAGTGCAAAAGATGTTTTTAGGGTGATAGAATTGTTCTAGTTGTGATTGTGGTGGAAATTACATGAATCCATATGTGTTAAAACTCCTCGAATAAACAAAAAAAAGAGTTCATTTTATTTTATGTTAATTTAAAAAGAAAAAGAAAAGGAAAAAAACAATAGCACAATGTTAGTTCACAAAATATACTCAATAGAAGTTGTCTTTATATATATTAAAAATATTTAAAATCCTGAACACCACTCTCAACCTGCTTACTTAATTTGATTCTTTGAGAAGATTCAACACATATAAACAAAACAACCCCCCAACTATTTCTTCTGATGATACATAATCTTAGTCATATTTGAGAACTGCAAGTCTTATGAAAATAATATAGAAGCTGAAATCCTGGAGTTTGCTTCCAGTTCTGCTTCTAACTATAGGAAAGTAGATATAGTCCATTCTATCATCTCTGTCCTAGATATTGTGAAATTTTTTTTGTCAGTGCTGCTAGCATTTGATGAAGGTAATGATAGCAGTTAAGTTACACTGAGTCATTGCTATCTTCAGCCTCTGTGCCAAGACTTATATCCAGTTATCTCATTTAAACCTCAGAACAACCCTACCAGTTAGGTCCTATCACATAACTCACAGTGAGACTATAAAATACATGCATACAGACACTGTGCAAAGCACGCATCTAAGTTATTAAAGCCCAATATTTACCAAAAATAGATGTAACAAGAAAGGTTCTTTTTGTCCTATTGTTAAGGGACGCCCCAACCCCTACTGACCTTAACACTATATCCTGTAAATCACGAGTCTTTTAAAACTTAATTCAAGAGAGATTTCTATCTCAATTTCAAACAACTTCTGGTGAAAGATTTACTTTCATTATGAAATTCAAATCAAGATGCTGACTTTTCTGAAGATATTTTGGCAACTTTTTATTCCCATTATTTCCTGGATTATGCATGATAGGATTGGGATATTAGACTAAAATAAAAAAATGAAGAAAGTCTAAGCCCATCACCTGATTAAATAAATCTGCTCATTACTCATGGACTTCATCTTACACTATAATTCCTCTCTATTTGTTTTCCTAAAAATCGTTGCTTTTAGATCTGTCCTATCTAGGGTGTTTAAAATTATATTAGTCAGGGTTCCCTAGAGAGACAGAACCAACAAGATTAGATAGATAGATAGATAGATAGATAGATAGATAGATAGATAGATAGATAGATAGATAGATAGATAGATAAATGATAGATGATAGATAGACAGACAGATAGATAGATAGAAAGACAGATACACAGACATATACATAGGTATATGATAGGGAATTTATTATGGGGAATTAGCTTATGTGACTACAGAGGCTGAGAAGTCTCACGGCAGGCTGTCTGCAAGCTGCAGACCCTGTGATGCTCATAGTATGGCTCAGTCCAAATCTTAAGCCCTCAGAAGCAGGGAAGCCAATGGTGTAATCCTCAGTCCTATGCAGAAGGCCTGAGAAACCAAGGAGGCTCCTGAGAACCCAAGGTAAGTTCTGGAGTTCAAAGTCTGGGGAGCCTGGAGTTTTGTTGTGCAAAGAGAAGAGATGAAGAGTATCTTAACCCCAGCAGATAAAGCAACCCATTCCCCTTTTCTCTGTTTTTGTTCTGACTGGGCCCCAGAAGATTACATGATGACCATATTGAGGGCAGATCTTCCCCATCTTGTCCACTCAGACTCCCATGCTACTCTTCTCTGGAAACACACTTACAGACACACCAAAAAATAATTCTTTACCAGGCTTCTAGGTATTCATTTATCCAGTCACGTTGACATCTAAAATTAACCATCACAATTCCACCCCTTGTCAACTTGGCACCCATACACATCTCCTTAAACCATACTTAATCTCCAAGTAAAACAATAACAAAGTAACAACTCCACCTAATATGATGTAATTATCCAATGTAGAACTGAAAATGCATTAGCCTCTTCCCCAGCAGGGGGGGTCAAACCTTTAGGTGATGTTTACTCTTCTCCTGATACTCCTTGACTTAAATACTATAATATAAAATTAATAATACTTACATACTGATACATCAATATAACTCTTACATTACATGATAAAGGAATAAGAGGAACAAAATCATATTTGCTTAATATATGTATATCTATACACAGACATATTCTTAACAAAATAAGGAGGAAATACAGAAGACAATTATAGTTCTGGTTTCTGTAACTGTCATGTGATCATAGCTGGTATTTATAACTACTTTCTACTCCTGATGATTAAAGTGGCTCATAACCCGGGGAAGTTTAAGAACCCCATTGGGACTGATCTGTTCCCTCCTTTCCATCCCACTGCCCCACTTCATGTCGGCATCTTCCCTCTGAATACTGCACTGGCTTCTGGCCTGCTCTCTGCCTTTGTCTACTCTTCTTGTGTTCCATCCTCCACAATGCTGCCAGAGTCATCTTTTAAAAACCTAAACCTGATGTCATATTCAACTCTGTATCCTGTTACATGCTTAACAGTATGTTGACCACAAGAGGTGCTCAATAAATGCCCACTGAATAAATGAAGAAATAGATGAGCTCCTGCTGACAGCCAAGTCCTCATCCCAGGTCCCCAAAATAAACCTTTCTGACTTGATCCTTGTGACACCCTAAGACCATTTGAGCCTATGGGCTTGGCAGTATATTAGGAGTAATAAAAGATACTCAAATATGCCCAGTTAAAATCACAGTCTACAGTTTGTAAAGTGAATATATTACAAAAATGTGCTCCTAGTTTAAATATCACAGATAAACAGATTGCAATCAGGTTAGTAGGTATGTGGTTTTGAGCTTGTTTAGAATGGCAAGGAATGTCCTCCTTTGAGGGAGAAGATTTCAAAGAACTATTGCAAAAATAAGTTTATATACTATTTAATATGTAATCATAGATAAAAGCACAAAGTTGTAACATAGGAGCTACAAAATTCGAGGGATTACAATTTCGTACAAACATTATTTCTAGTTATCAGTGTCAGATGTCACAGCTTTGACTTTTAGACAGAAACAGACTGCCTGCCCTCCAGGTCAGGCTGACACAAACTCTCACTAGAGTCCAGCAGTACAAACCTCCCACACCACATCTTATTTATATGTGAATAGAACATTTAACAGCTGCAAATTTCTAATACAGTCCGGAACATTCCCCAGAGAAAATTGCCTGGATTTTGTAGTTAGCACAAAAGAATCTAATTAACCCTAATGTGGCTAAAGTTGGCCCTGTACTAGCCTGGAACCCACAAGTTCCCTGAGCCTCGAAGCTCCTTTAATCTTGTAACCAAGCCATGCTATGTCCAACCTCAGGTATCCAGCCTAGAGCTACTCAGAGCTGTGTAGAGCTCCCTGCCATACTGCTGAGTCCTGAGTTGGCCTAGGAGATTGCTGAGCTCCAAATCAGCAATTGGTGTTCACAGAGGGCAAGTCTTGTGTTTTAGCAGCTGGGTTGTTGAAGTGAGTCCTCAATACTAACTACACCAGGGACAGAAAATAAAAAAAAAAAAAGAGCAGGTATGTGACTGGGAGGTTTGGGGGAAAAAAAAAAGGATGTTCGGGTCAACAGAGTACTCATTTAAGGCTCATAAGTTAAGGATCACCTACATGAAAAAGCCAAAACGTGCTAATAGCATCAATAATCACATCTGGGGAACAGAGAGAGACTCAGAAAAGAGAGGTGAGGTGGTCTAAGCTACATTACTATTTGAAACATTTAGTGATCATGTTGTTTATTCCTCCTCTATAGTTATTCAAGTTAAGATACTGACAGATAGTGATTTTTTAAGAATTCACTTTCTTGAGTAATTCCTTTCTAAGGTTTTTAAATGGGACAGAGCAACTTAGAGTCTGTGTCAGAGTGGGGGTGGAACCTCCTTGGTGACTCAGAGCAGGATATCAGAACAGAACAGGTTGAGCAAGACATCTGTGGCAGAGGATTGCCCAGCATCAGGAGGTAGAACCTCAGTAGGATGATGAAGGTTTCACACATGGCAGCCTGGCACCAAGTGCTGCAGCCTCAGTGGGCTGAGGAGGGTATCCATGCTGGGGCGTGGGGCTCAGCTTGCAGGGGGGTGTTGGGGCATAGGGCTTCCATATGGCAGGTTGGGGGAGGGGTGGTTGCTGGCCACCCCATGAGGTGTGTCAGAGCTCAGTTGGGATGAGGGGGCATCTATGTGGGGGAAAGGTGGCAGTGGGAGATAGTTACACACAGAACTGATCAAATATGTAAATATATTAAGGATTATGAAAGCCAGTTTCTCACTGTTGGAGAAGTGAGTTATAAGTAGGAAGAAGGAGAAAAGAGTACACTCTGTGGTGTTGGATTGGTGGTAAACTCATGGTTTTCAACGTATACTGACACAGAAATACGTAGATGTACCTGTGCGTAGGTGTGTGTGTGTGCATGTGCAGACATGGCTATGCTTCCTAAGACTGCCCACTAGAGGGCTTGAGAACAGCAGTGTCCCCAAAATCAATGAGCACACCTAATACTCAGCCTTGGTTTCCAAATACTACTCTCCACTACAAACAACCAGGACTCTTTTGAGAAGGCTGAAACCAGGGCTGGGGTAAGGAAAGGACAAAATGAGCCTGAAATGTCATGTTATAGCAGAGTGAAAGGAAGTGCTCGAAAAATGACAAGCCTCCTGAGTCAAAAGGACACAGAAGCCAGCTTGATGGAGCTCCCTCTGGCCTAATTTAGGAGAATTTGCACAACAAAATAAATGATATACTAAGGGACTGTAATTCATTGAATAAAATAGAAAACCATGACCCATAGGGATACAAATAAATGAATAAAAGGAAAATAACTCCCCACAAAATGCTTATTAATCATAAAAGGGGAAAAGAGGAACTTTATGGTAGAAAAGCCTGACAAACACCAACTTTATCAAGAGATCAAAGTGAACAGTATCAGTAACTGGAAAAACTAAAATGACCTGAGACCTGATGGGATACAATGCGAGGAATATAAGGTCATTTCCATGACATTCCTACCAAAGATGTACAACCGGAAGTCAATCAAGAGGAAACATCGGAAAATTCAAATTGGCCTGGAATCTTCACAAGAGTCAAGATCATGAAAATTCAAATGACACAAAACAAAACAAACAAAATACTGATGAACTATTTCATACTAAAGAACACTAAGTAGACATGACAGTAAAACGCAATGAGTTATTCTGAAACTGATCCTTTAACTATAAGTCATATGATTGGGACAACTGCCAAAACCTGAATGGGATCTGAGGATTAGATGTAGGACTACGTTAATTTCCCAGTTTTGATGACTGTATTGTAGTTGTGTAGGAGATTGTCTTGTTTATAGAAAATCCATACCACATTGCTCCAGGATAATAGTGCAACTCACTCAGAAAAGAAAGAGTTCTTGGTACTATAATGCAAATTTCCTGTAAGTTTGAGATAGTTTTTAGATTTAAAAATTATCTTTAAAAAATGAAGTAAATATAAGTCCTACTATGGAAAAAGCTATACGATATCAGATATAGCACTAAGTAAAAATATCAGGTAGAGAATATATTACATGATACTATTTGTGTGTAGCTAACATATATATATATATATATATATATATATATATATATAGTGTGTGTGTGTGTGTGTTTATCTGTGTTTTGTTTTAGTTTTTTGTTTCATTTTGTTTTACTCTGAAACAAAGCAGAAAATCTATTAGATAGTTTATTTGGGAGAATGAGGATTAGGGGATTGAGGGAGAGAACAGAAAAGTTTTGCTTTTCATTACAAACTTTATCATATTCTTAAGTTCTATCATATTATGTTTTGTTTTAGTTTGAAAAAAATGTAACATTCAGCTTAACAAAATAAAATCAGTACAAAATAAATTTTAAGAACATAATTACAATCTATTTACATTTCTCAACATTGGTATCCTTTCTTTTCCTGCTATCTACTTTGCTAGGCTAAGAGAAAAGAAATATCACCATTGAAGACCCAGTGCTTAGCTGGGTCTTATAGGGAATAGTTATATATTGTTGAATAAATGCATGAGCCAGTAGCTTACATACATAGCCATTTCACAAATATATGATTTTAACATTTTTTTTTCCTCAGGCATAGAAGACCTGTGTTTATTGTCATGAATGTAATATTACATTCTACACTCAAGGTAAAAACGTTCCCTTCTATGAAGATTCTAGAGACTAAATGAGTAGAGTGAGAGATTTCACCTTGAAAAATTGTGTGTATGTGTATGTTCTGGGAGGGGAGGAGCATGTTTGAAATATGAGAAAAGGAAATAAATTCTGATTTATATTTTGCTCCATTATATAAAAGTTCCATGTTTAGGACACTGGTCTATGGAGAATATTTCTTTGATACCATAGCGTTTAGATATTCAAAGAAAATTACAAAATAGGTATATATGAGAGAAAGAGACATATATATTATTCAAGATAAGGGATGCTTAAAGACAAATGAAAGCCCAAGTAATAGATACTGCTAAGTGCCAAAAGAGTAATATGCTTGAGCTTGGTGCAAAGACTGTGGAGTTTTAATGTTGAAAGAGAAATCCTGTAACAAGCTGTCATTTTGAGAGTAGCACTGTGCCTTCTTCAGTCATTTGTTTATATCAGTAATTCACGTTTATTCTTCATAGGGTGGATATTTCATTGCCTTTAACAGAAGTAAAATAAAAGCAAACCAATGAGGTAGGGAGGTAAAAAACAAAGACACAAAAGTCTTTTGTGGTTATCTATACAACATTATGAATTTTCTTTGAATCGATGTGTCACTGCACAAGACTTGTCTGGCTGATAGCTAAACCTTTCCCTGTCTTGCTAGACAGCTAAGAGGCATTAAATCCACTAGACAATTGATACAGTCATACCCTGACACAAGGTAAGAATTGATTAAGGCAAAATAGCCTAACAGTTATTTTCAGCATCAAAATGGCAAACATTTGGAAACAATGCCTTTTGATTCTCCCTTTGCCATTGGCATTACCCAAAGATGAAAAAACATACGTTACTTTAACTGCATAATATAGGAGAGAGACATATAATTGTTTAAATAATTCTAAGTTCAATGTCTTCAAAGTGCATGTTTTCTCCCAAGATTTTACCATTTGAGGAAAATCTGGTAAAAGGGTCAGATTATACAGGTTGCCTTCAAAGTTAGTTAACTAACATAGGATAAACTTATTTATCAACAGTGAGTAAGTTACATTTTGAAACAATATGTTCAATAATTTGTTTTTAGATGAAGGATCTATAAATGTAAAGCAATACATTTAATGGTTAATCTGAAAAAAAAAGGTTGATAAAATAAATATACTAAGTGTCCAAAGAATCTGGAAACAAGAGGAAAATAAGACATTTTTGAACTTTTTAAAGTAATAACTGGACACACTGCTTTATATTTAGAGGTTACTTACTTAAAAAGGTGTCTGGAGACCTTTTTAAGAAAATACATCAAGCACAATATTTTAAAATATAGCTAACATACTGTATAAAAAGAAGTTTATATTGTTTCCCAGCTCCACAAACATGCAGTACTTATGTATCACATAAATACTCAACCTATTTTGCCACAAATAAAAAAATAAAAATGAAAACAAAATTCCAATAAGATAGTCCCTGAGACTATATTTTATGAGAACTTCTAAATATATTTCTTTAAAAGAATAAAGGAGAATCTGAATGTTGCCTTGTGGGGGGTCTACTTGGTCTTTGAGTGCTAACCCATTGGCATGGTACACGTGAATGAGCCGGTGTTAACAAAGGCAGAGCAAAGGTGTGAACACAGTCACTATGAATATTACAATGTACCTAAAGAAGATTGGAAAATCTTCCAATGGAAAATGGCTAATATTGGTTTCTCTTATTGTTAAGGGACACTGCTTCTCCAAAAAGTAAAGGAAAAGAGAATCAGGAAGAGATGAAAAGTACTTTTCCTAGGCATGTTTCTATCATTTAGAAATAGAAAGAGCCTCATTGGGCATATCAAATCTGTGTTACCAGAGAAAATTTTCAGTGTTAGTTAGATTAAAAAACCGGACTGTTGAGCTTCCTTTTCAATATGTCAGAGGATTAGAAAACTCTGTCTAGAAAAACCATTTTAAGGTATAGATTTGGAAACATGACAAGGGCTATGACTTCCTAAGTAGCTATAAAGAGTCCATAGTAATGACCGTTAAGATATGTAAATAATGCCAACTACTATTAGGACAACTTCTTCATGATTATGTGGTTTCATTTTTCATAGTTTCAGTGTGTATCTTTCTAGAGTGTGGGACTACAGTACTAAAAGTACATGCACGGTAATCTCTAAAACCATAGCTTTTACTGAGCTCCCTAATTCAGAGTCATATAGTTTATCCCAAACAGTGTTAATACTGTGCTTGGAACTGTTTCATGTTTACTTCAAAGAGTTGAACAGTTTGTGCCAATGGATTCTGGGAAACCCTGCTTTTACAAGTGGGCACTTTCAGGACTCCTATTAAATAAAAGCACACATTACTAACAGTGAGTGTTTAAACTGCCTGCCTGAGCAGCCAGGAAATTGGGCATTATGGTTATTACTGCAGCTCTCATAGTCACCCTCATGCAAACAACGAAATCACTTGCTAGTCCCATAGCTTTTGATACCTTGCCATTGTAGATATTTGCATATCTGTTTCCCAACTAGATGAGCAGTGCCCTGAACATTAATATCTTATTGATTTCTCAATCCATATATATACAAACCCATAGTAGATGCTCAGAAATCACTTTCTGAATAAATGAACAACAATGACTCTAAATAGATTACTGTACATACTTCATCTATTTCTTTGGTAACCTCAAGTATTCAGAATTGAACAAAGTACCAGAAAATGTTCCATCCCCACCCCCCAAAGGCATCAGAAGATTGGGGATTCTTAAGAGTCCCTGAGGTCTTAAAGCCTTTGTTGAGAAAAATGTTTTGAGACGTAAACTGCTTAAGGACAGAAACATTTTCTACTTTGCTCACTTTGATATCTTCAGGGTCTACCTAACATAGTGTCTAATCCATAATAGACCTAAATAAAAAACTGTTGAGCAAGTGACTAAAGTAATGATTATCTCTTTTCTAAATGCATCGAAGAATGAAAACAGTTAAATTCAGGACTAGAAGCTGGAGATGCTACAGACAGGCCAGTGGACGGCTGTAACACATGCCTGCTGATGCCACAGAACACCAGAAGACCCCCCAAGTCATGTCAAGATGCAAAAGCACAAGTTGGGACCATTTTTTTTAATGAGCAAGCAGAGTTCCCTCACTAACTAGATCCTATGCACTGAAGCTGTACAGCACAACAATTAACATTGGCATTAAGGATCCTGAGTTAAAATAAAACATTTTAAAAAGCCAAACTATGTCTAGAACACTAAAGGAAACAGAGAATAAGGTGATGCACTAAAGAAACATTTCCATTAATTATTGTTCAAATTAAACACTGGGTGGGGAAGATGTTTTGGGATGACTTCAAGATACCATGTGTGCTGGTTGTTTTCTGCTCCCAGATCCTTTCTCTACTCTTTGCTCATTCTGGGTGCTAGGTGTGGGGGAGGGGCCCTCTACTCCTCTGCACTGCAAACTGGTGGCTTCAGGTTGGGTTCAGCCAATGGGAGGCACCATCAACTGAAAGGACAGAAGCAGAGAGAAGTTGGGGTATTTCTATGGTTTCTCTCCTTGCCTGCATTCTGGCAGTGGCAGCTCCCTATGATAAAAGCTTTTGTTGAGTCATCCCCCTTTCTAGCCTTCACTTTCACTTCTAAATAGACTTAGACACCTCCATTACCTCTCCTTCCCCTTTAGAAATGGGGGAGCTTATAGTTGGTCAATAGGTACCTTGACACCTGTTGTTGACTCCCCTAAACCTGCCCACATCTCTTCAAATAAGTCCTTCATTAAATTCTCATTGAAAATCTGAACTATTATGCCTTCAGTGTTTATTCAGAACTCTGACTGATACACGATAGAATACAGTCAGGCTCTTGCACTTTGTATGAGACTTTGGAACTAGTACAGCAGGAACAAATCAATCATCAAACCAAACCATCTCCATTTCTTCCTATCACATTACAGTACCCTGAAAGGTTTAAGAGAGTTGTAAGGAATGGAAAAACAAAGACAATATGTGACCAGCAGTGACAAGTGTTCCCGTTCAACAGTACCCCAGCTAGTGAAAAAATTCAGACTCGTCAGTGCCTTCTCCACATTAGCTAAGGCCACCTTAATCTTTCTAAAAGAATGAAAAATACTTGGCAATGGTTCTCCAAATTATTTTGAAACTTTTCTGTAGAAAGAAATGGAAATGCACAAGGGTAAGCAGAAGTAAAAACAGATTTAAGACAGAAAGTTCATGGGTCTTGTGCAACTAATTTTTGAATAGATTACAAAGGAGGGAGAACCTTGGATTTGGTGACAGACGTGCAAATAGATTCAAGGGGGCATTCATGATTTTCCACCACAGGGGGATAGGAGCCTGTCACCTGAGTCATGGCTCTTTGTCCACCCTACGTGGAATAGAGGAAAAGCTCTGTAAATGGATGGAAAGAAGATTGTGTTCTAATTCCAACTTTCCTACATGTGACATCTTGATTAAGTCACTTTGCCTGTCTTAACTAAAATAAATAGGAATAACTGATACCATATTAACTCTTCATGATGCTGTGGTTCCAAGTTCAAGTATGGGAAGATTTTTCTAACCTCTTGAGAAGGACACTTTTAGATTTCCAGGTTTGGGGAAATTATTTCATTGGTCAGTCCTCAGAGGAGTTCTATTTCAAATCTTACCATTTCATTTCTGCTAAAACATCTGCCTCCTACTACCTTGAAAACTCTCAGATTCTTTCACTGGAATGGCAGTAAGTAGACTTCAGACAATTCTATGTGGATTAGAGAATCCCTATTGTGCACCAGAACTTTTAGGATGTCATTTAGTATGCATGTATTCTTAACCCAACTTTTCAGCCTAATGGCATTTTAAAGTCAATACCTCTTCAAAGTCCTCTTGGAATATGATTTTTAAAGCATATGGAGACAGAACTGGGCCAATATATTTTATTCCAAATGAGGCTCTTTGATTTCTCATATGCTTTTGAAATGTAATGTTTGTCTATGCTGGGAAACTATTTCCTCAGCTCCCTGGAAAGCTAGGAAGAGTCTTAAATAATTGTATCACTGGTACTTTCTGAATTCTACTACTTGTGGGCTATTTCTACTGGATAAATGGGTTGCCTATGTATAGCATTCCCTTAACTCTACTTCTCAAACTCTTGTGTTTTCTGTGAAGCCAGGAATTACAAAGCCATACTCTGGCATGGAGAACACTACTCTTTGGTTTATTCGTTATCAAATGACTTCTATCACAGAAAGGTGGAAATATTGTTGAAGAGATAAATTGCCAAAAAAGAAGATAAGCTGAAAAGGCAAGAGAGAATGATAACATTCTAGGCAAAACTGATGTCACAAACATGTGAATTCCAAATGATACTAATTTCTCATGGTACTAGAGGAAATAAAACAATGCTTTTACAGCTAAGTGCAATGTAGAATCTAAAGAAAACATATTTCAACAGATCTGTCAGGACAATCATTTGATATTTAACAGAGAGATTACATTAAATCTAGAGAGTTAAAAGTTTAATTTGTATTTTATTCTGTTTTCGATTTATGTCAATAGGTGTGGTTACCTTTTAAAAGAATACTAGAAATGTATCTTTCTTTTTATGAGTAATATTATTTGTCCTAGAGAGACCTCTGTCCTTCATGGACAATAATACTTTTATCTCAAAAATCTAAATTTCTTTTTCTATAATAATTTTTAAAGCCAGTAATTGACAAAAAAGGCACAACATGTAAAATTATAGCTAATTAACATGCACTTATTATGTACCAGGCAATGTGTAGAAAGTTTTATGTACGCTATTTTGATTAATCCTTATGATACTGGAATTTCACCACGTGGATATTACGATCCCCAGGTAAACTGAAAACAAGAAAATTGAAGCTTAAAGAGGGTAAGCGATTGCCCAGGGTCACAGAACAAATGAGAGGTGGAGCTGGGATTCAAATCCAAGTACATCTTATTCTCAAGTCTTTCCTTTTTATTTCCTTTTATAACTTAAAAGAGCAATGGCACAACAGATGATCATATTTGACTTATTAGGACATAAATAGTGGTCTCAAATATAAGTATTAAAGCAGGCATAAGTTACTTCATACTGAAAGCACTTAGAAACAATTCAGTAAAAATTCATACTCTACAGACCTATTGAGCACTTTGACACCCTCCTCTAGAGCAGTTTCTCAACCTTTTTTTTTTCATTATTGCCCCCCTAAGGAACCTTCTTAGACTTTTTTTTAATTGCCTCCCATGAAATTTTAATACTACATATATACCATATGTCTGTTTATGTAGCATATCTGTGCTTTATACATAAGAAGAGTAAGGTTTTTTGCTCCCTGGAACAAATTTTTACACCTTGGAGGCAATGAGAATGGATGATCTAGAGGGTGTACCTGTGTTTCTCCCAAACCTCCCAACCCTCTGGTTATTGCTCATGATTGCATGAGATAGGGGCTTTAGATTTTTACCTGAAAGTTTTTCAGTGTGTTGAAATGCAAATACATAGAATATGTTGATGAACCACTCTAAGCTATTTCTATCTCAGTGTGAACAGATCAGAAAGCCAATTTGATTAGAGAAAGAAGGAGAATATGAGGATGCTCCACACTAGAGCAGGAAAAAGGGGATGAACAGAGAGCCTCTGGTGTCAAAATGCCTGTCACAGTCGTGCTTCAGTCTAGCCCTTTTGAACATATTAACATAAGTAAGTCCTTTAAAAAAAGATGCTAGCTTCCATTCATGAGGAACAAGAAAACATAGTCATGAGCCACATTAGTGACCATCATCCTATTGATTATTGTGTAAATATTAGGTTTCCTGTCTGTGAAGAATTTGCTGTTTGGTTCCTTTCAGACGTATTTGTATATTCCCAACTGCTATGCAGCCAAGAATAAGTAAGTTTATGTAATGTTCCAAAGAAACTGCTCTACACCATGGCTCATTTTATCCCAGGTATGAATAGAAGACAGATGAATTCACAAATACTTCTTTCATATGCACTGTAAAATATAACTTTTTACTGCCAGAGGCCAAAATAGTCTTAACCATTGAAGTAATTATAGCCCAAGACTATAATTTAGGGTTATGTTAGCTCTGGTTGACTGTAAATTTACACAGGAAAAGAACTCACTCATCTTATTGGAATACTGAAGTAAATAACTTCATAATATCCATACATGTTCAGCAATCCTAGAAAGTGTGGTGAGTCCAAATAAAAATCACTGATTAAGAATTTAATAAGACAGTGATTGTCCATCATCTATCGATTGCCAACTTAAAGGCTAAAGTGCTACACTTGACACTTTATAAACATTATCTATTTAATCCTTACAGAAATCTTCAATATTGAAGGAAATGAGTGCAGAAAGGACAGGCAATTTCCTGAAAACACTTGGAAGTGGAGAAGAAGGGATTCAAACTCCTGTCACCTTAAACTCATCTTGGTCACTTCAACTACAGTGAAATGATGGAAAAACCCAGGTCTGCAAAGGGTTAATTTTCAATCAAATGAAGGGAGTTTTGGACAAATGGAGAGGTCAGGGATATGGTATGAAAATATTTGGAAATTTTGTTTGTGGGAAACTACTATATAGGGGATTTCAACTGCAGGGTGACTTAAAAAAAAAAATCTTCAAAGTGGGTATTGGTTAGAATTTCCTGAGTTTGAGGGTCATGAAACATATGCATGTGTCTAAACTTTGGTAAATGTTAAATAAAATGGTGGCTGCTACACATAATTGGAGGTGCACTTTACAGAGGCTGAGACCATTCTCCTAAATCTTACATTGGTCACAATGGCATTGAACCATGTGACCTGAAGGGGGCTCCTATGTGAAAGGATGGCCCTTGCTTAAACTTTCCAGTGTATTTTCTACGTGCATATACTGTCTCCAACATGACAGGGTAATAGAAACTAAGAGGGCAGAAGTGGAATAGCAAAAATAAAGAAAAACTTTGAAAAACCATTTTATAGAGGAGGTAACTCAACGGTTAGGAGCAGCGTTGAGGAGCCAGGATCAAAAGCTGGGTCTCCTAATTCCTAGGCCAGTGGTTTTCTTCACTTATAGTACACTGTTACCAAGGAGAATATTAGGCTTGAAATTACGACAAAAATCGATCCCAAAATGCATCATCAATTATGGGCTTTCTCTGTGCAGATTGACCTAATATTTAAATTATTTATACTCATTGGCAACAAAGTAAAAACATAATTTAAGCTATTAACATAGTGATGTTTACTATATCCCAAGTGGGTTATCAAACATCTCTAAATAATGATATTCTTAATAACTTTAAAATAAAGACTGAAATTGTTCTCACATGTGAAGTACTTTGTACAACTGGTCAAAGTATAACCATTCCAATAAAAGATATTTTCACCTAATTTTCTAGAGATTTCAGAAATTTGTCTAGCCTTTATTAACTGGAAAATTACTCAACTCGTTGTGTACTTCCGATATATTCTATTAGAAAAATGCTTGTTTTCTAAATAATCCAAGCCACAAAATTCAGCCAGTGTTTTACAATATTAACTTGATAGTAAATGAAGCATTTTATCAATTAAGAATTTTTAAAATATTTATGTAGCTTCCAATGAAATTCTTATTTAATTATGCTCTTCTATAAAGAGAGAAAACTTCTTATATCAGATTTCCTCTGCAAAGCTTTGTCAGATTTCTATTAAGACTAATGCATCCAAATGTTATATTTAAAAATATTTTACATTTTATAACATATAACTGTGAATATTAGTAAAATATGCAGCATATTCATACTTCACCTTTTCAATGTTCCATTACTTGAAACTTTAATTTTAAAGCTAACAATCTAGGCATTTCCATTCATTTTAAATATTAATAAAATAATAATGTAGAACCAGCACTTCTTAGAAGACACATCAGAGCATCTAAATAACATATAGAAATCTAATATTTATTTAAATAAAAATCCATGTTAGGATTTAGATCAGGAAGACTCTATTGTCTATAATAACTACTGATTAAACCCTAAAATGTTATGCTCATCTTAATGAAAGGAAAAAAGTACAGGTCAAATGCTAATCATGACTGATTCCTTAACTTATATACACACTTCCAAAATTGTTCCAAATTGCAAAACCTTATCACTTAAAACTATGATACTAATCACAGCAGTGCCCAGCACTGTATGAATCTGTACAACTCTGGAAACTACAACAAAAGCCAAGTATACCTACAAATATATTTCCTATCACTTCAGAATAAATGAACCATTTGTAAGTTATGTTACTTACCTAGAAGCATGTTTCTTAGCAATAGTCAATTCAGCCAGTCTGTAATTTCTGTGTAAGAAATGTATCAAGAGCTGAGAAGTATGTTAACCTGCCACAAGTTTTATTACAGATTGAGTGTGAGCCTTCACAAACTCTTCCTTGTATCCTAAGCCTGCTGGAGTACTGGCCCGACTCCACTCTCTCAGTGTGTACCTAGTTTGAAACTAACAAACAATACAGTGACTGTCAGTAGATGTTGCCTCCTCAGCCTTCAGAGCCAAAAAAAATTATGGAAAAGTAGTTTACTTCACTGGAGTTTGAGATGTAAATTCTGAATTGATCATGCTGTTTCTTTAAAATTACAAATAATATTTTCCACTCAATTCACAAAGAAAAAAATCAAAACATGCAAGTAAGTTTATAAAATCATATTAAAAAATATAACTACCCTCTTTTTTCCCCCAATGTGTTTTTTTCTCCAAGAATTTAAAATACATTTCATTATAAACTAAAAATAAAAATTCCGCTAAAAAAAACTTTGCATACTGTGCATGTTTTTAAGGAAGATTTAACCTTAAAATTATATCACTGACCAAGGATCAAAAAAGGCAAATATATTTATTATTTGGTTTTCTGAGTTTGAACCTCCAATGAGATTTCAGTTTCACAATAGATTATCTCACTCCAATACAAAGATAATTATTCTGAAATAGGTTTCTCCTGAGAGAACAACCCTTATAGTTTTAAAGCAATAAGGATATTTCAGAGAACATTTAACAAAGTAATATCTCATTTCTTTTAATTTTTTTCTACTGGATGTGTATTAACAATTTTAAAAAAGAAAATATATCTGGGCGCAAAGAAAGAATACACAGCACGCCAAACAGCACTAAAACCAATGAGATGACTAAGTTCTGAGGCTATACTCCCTAACAGAAAACAAAATGACATGCAAATATTACATACTTTAGCAATTGTTTTTAAATTATTCCCCAACAGATAACTACCTTTTACACTTTATAATGATGAAGGACACCAGCTAAACTCTACCTTCCTGGAGTCCAAACAGTGAAGTTTTAACAGGCGTTTGTTCATGTTTCTCTTCCTCTATTCCTTAGTTTGGGAGTTCAATTTTCACATGACTAGCTACTTTTATTTCGGTCAAAGCAAGGTTAAAAGTTGAAAATAGGAAAAGTGAGGGGGAGAGAGTCTGAGAAAAGTGTAAAAGGGAAATAAATTTAGGTGGTAAAGGGAAGATGAGGAAAGGCTACGTAGATAGGATAATTGGGAGCAAAGGGAGAGAGATGGCTAAGATGACAATGACAACACAGACTAAGGTCTGTTGTTTCGCTATTATAAAATGCAAGCCTCTTGCATAACTCATATATATATATATATACACATACATATTTATATACACATATTTATATATGTGTGTGTGTGTGTGTGTATATTTGAAAGTAGTGCTCTGAAGTTTGACTTAAATTCTTACATTGGGTAAATCAAATACCGGAGGGTATGTGTGTGTGTGCATGTGTGTGTGTGTTCATACTAACAAGCATTTCTCTAGAAATGTGGAGGGAGGCCTCTTTTCCTGCCCATGATTTCCCATTCACTTTTAACCCAATGACTCTCACACTTGAGTGTGCATCAGAATCCCCTGGAGGGCTTGTTAAAAGAGGCAGCTGAGCCAATCCCTAGAGTTCCCAATTCAGTCTGTCTGAGGCAGAGCCTGAGAATTTGAATTCATAACAAGTTCCCAGGTGTGATGGTTAATTTCAGGTGTCAACTTAACTGGATTAAAGGATACCTAGTTAGATGGTAAAGCATTATTTCTGGGCGTGTCTGTGAGTGTGTTTCTAGAGGAGATTGGTGTGTGAGTTGGCCGAATGAGTGGGGAAGATCTGCCCTCAGTGTGGGCAGGCACCATCCAATCTACTGGGGGCTTGGATAGAACAAACAGGCAGAGGAAAGGTGAATTCTCTGTCTCTCCTGGAGCTGGGACAGCCTTCTTCTCCTGTCCTTGGGCAGCAGAACTCCAGTTTCTCCAGCCGTTGGGCACCGGGACTTGCACCAGCAGCACCCCTGGGTTCTTAGGCCTTTGTACTCAGACTGAGTGCTAAACCACCGGTTTCCCAGGTTCTGAGGCTTCAGGACTTGGGCTTATTCATACTGCCATCATCCAATTTGCAGATGGCCTATCACGGGACTTCTAAGCCTCCATAATCATATGAGCCAATTCCCCTAATAAATCCCTTCTCATCTATCTATCTATCTATCTATCTATCTATCTATCTATCTATCTATCTATCTATCTATCTATCTATCTATCTATCTATCTATCTATCTACCTACCTACCTATCTATCTCCTTGTAGGGAAAATATAGGAAAATGGTGGTTAGGGCCCCTCAGATGTTCAGAATCTTGCTGAACATTTGATGTAAATATAACTGTGCACAGCATTCAGATGTTCCTTGGTTATTGCCTGTAATTGCCCATGTGCACCCAGGTGTTTCTGGATTGTCTGACTTGCACCCAGGTATCCTCGGTTATCAGACTTAAGTATAAAGGAGGAGTGGCTCTGATCCACAGGGCACCCCCCCCCCAGCCCCTGGAGGTCACAGGGAGGTCTCTACTGCTGCTGGAGATCACTACTGCTGCTGGAGACTGCTGTAAGCTGCAGCTGAAAAAGAAGCTGAGGACTGAGCTTGTGTCATCTGCCAACGGCTCCTGGGATCTTTCCCAATTACCTAGTTTGTGGACCTATATATAAGGTGTCTGGCAACTCAACCAGACACATGAGGGGTCTGGTGACCCAGCCTGGCATGTGAGGGGTCTGTGACCCAGTCTGTACAACGGGTTTGAAGAGTCTGTGAGCCTAGCCCAACACTCCTATTGATTCTTTCTTCTCTGGAGAACCCCAAATAATACACCAAGTGATGCTGATGCTATTTTTCCTGGGACTACATACACTTTGAGAACCATTGCTGTAGCTTATTAGGTTACCCTAACATTTAGGATGAGGACAGTTTCCACTGTAAATTATTACCATATTATGTAGATTCCAAGACCACTTTTTCCACATTTTCCCAGCTCTGATTCAGGAGGATCCATAATTAATTGCATCTTACAATAACTATCACAGGGCAACATTCACGACTGTAACAGTCAATGTCAGTGCATGCATGAACTTGGTCATAAGCTGTTCATATTTTCTCTTCAGTTCAGTGATATCATTTTTGAGTCATATCATGTGTTGAGTTTAACTTCCATTTTATTTTTTTTATTTATTTATTTTTATTTTTAATTTTTTTATTTATTTTATTTTTATTTTTTTTTAAATTTTATTTTGTCGATATACATTGTAGCTGATTAATGCTCCCCATCACCAAAACCTCCCTCCCTTCTCCCTCCCCCCCTCCCCCCAACAATGTCCTTTCTGTTTGTTTGTTGTATCAACTTCAAATAATTGTGGTTGTTATATCTTCTTCCCCCCCCCCGTTTGTGTGTGTGTGTGTGTATGTGTGTGTGTGAATTTATATATTAATTTTTAGCTCCCTCCAATAAGTGAGAACATGTGGTATTTCTCTTTCTGTGCCTGACTTGTTTCACTTAATATAATTCTCTCAAGGTCCATCCATGTTGTTGCAAATGGCAGTATTTCATTCGTTTTTATAGCTGAGTAGTATTCCATTGTGTAGATGTACCACATTTTCCGTATCCACTCATCTGATGATGGGCATTTGGGCTGGTTCCAACTCTTGGCTATTGTAAAGAGGGCTGCGATGAACATTGGGAAACAGGTATACCTTCGACTTGATGATTTCCATTCTTCTGGGTATATTCCCAATAGTGGGATAGCTGGGTCGTATGGTAGATCTATCTGCAATTGTTTGAGGAACCTCCATACCATTTTCCATAGAGGCTGCACCATTTTGCAGTCCCACCAACAATGTATGAGAGTTCCTTTTTCTCCGCAGCCTCGCCAGCATTTATCGTTCATAGTCTTTTGGATTTTAGCCATCCTAACTGGGGTTAGATGGTATCTCAATGTGGTTTTGATTTGCATTTCCCGGATGCTGAGTGATGTTGAGCATTTTTTC